>NC_080719.1:1352500-1375000 GCF_019097595.1 Hemibagrus wyckioides
CTCAGTCACTTACTCACTCACTGTCTCACTCACTCATTGACTCACTTGCTCACTGACTTACTTGCTCATTGACTCATTCACTCACTCACTCACTCACTCACTCGCTCATTGACTCACTCACTCCCTCACTGACTCGGTCACTCACTGTCACTCACTCACTGACTCTCTCGCTCATTGACTGTGTCACTCACTCGCTCACTGACTCACTCACTCACTGACTCACTTAGTCACTGACTCACTCAATGACTCACTCACTCATTGATTCACTCACTGACTCACACAGTCATTCACTGACTCACTCGCTCACTGACTCACTCACTGACTTACTTGCTCACTGACTCATTCACTCACTTGCTCACTCAATTACTGACTCACTCGCTCACTGACTCACTCACTTGCTCATTGACTCACTCACTCCCTCACTGTCTCACTCACTCACTGACTCCCTCCCTCCCTCACTCACTCACTCCCTCATTCATGCATTCTCTCTCACACATACTCACACCTGCAAAAACATTGTTATTCAGTATAGTAGTATTTATTCAAAAGCTTCTGTTGAATAAATAGAAACGTTTAGAAACAAAAATTTAAAAAATCCATTAATAATAACAATAATAATAATAAGCTGAATAAGAACCAAAAAATATATCAAATAAAAAATTGAAATTAAAGTTAAATATAAAAAAAATAATAATTTAATTATAAAATTAAAAAAAATTCAAGGTCATAAAAAATAAATTACAGTAGATGACATGCTTTTTACAGTGAGCGTTACATTTCTATTTAATTACATTTCAATTAAATCATATAAACATGCTAACACGGTTGTCCGGTGGTTTCCAGCCGGTACGTCTGAGGGATGACGAGGTTACGCAGCTCGAGCAGCAGCTACAGAACAGCTATATTCCACCAATCCCAACAAATAAGGAAGTGCCCAAGAACTGCTTCCTGTTCCAGAAACGGCTGTTCAGTGAGTAGCATTTAGCATCATTTATTCTTTTATCCTTACTGTATTTTAAGCAAAATATTTATTTGTTTTTTAGGTTTTTAGGAAATTAGGAATGTAGTCACGAAATATTTTCATCTGAAAACAGACATAAACAACAGCTGAAAGTGTGATTTCTCAATTGCTATGCACATTAACTATATATTTATTGTTCACTCAATTTTGTTTATTGATGATTAGTATTAATGAATATTTTAATTAATGTTTTTTGATGATCTTACAATGTTTATTGCAGTACAAAAACTGATTGTTTATAATAAAGCCAAGACACTTTTGGTTTTGGTTTTCAGTTCCTTAATTTCACTTATTTCACATAAGGCTAAGAATTAGGTCCTGCTTTTTGTTTTGTGAGACCATCACATGATCACATAAAGGCAGGCAGTAACAGGAATGTGTCCGAGTGCTTTTTATAACATGAGCAAGGTTGTGGACTGATCCCAGGAGAAGCTACAGAAGCAGTGTTGGATTTGTGTTTGCTGATTGGGACAAAAAGATGATGAAATTTTGAGTAATATCTTTGCCGTGTTTCTGTACACGCCCTTAAAGATGACAGGCCTCTGACGCCCATGGATCAGCAGCGGTTCGCTTCTCACGTGGGCCGTGACTGGAAGCGTGTGGGTCGAGCGTTACAGAAGAACTGCCGGGCGCTGAAGGGGACGGCCATCGACAATCTCGCTTACGAGTATGAGAGGGAAGGGCTTTACGAACAGGCTTATCAGCTACTGGGACGCTTCATCCAATCAGAGGGCCGGAATGCCAAGCTGGGGCGTCTCATCAGCGCTCTGGAGGAAGCCAAACTGATCAACATGGCCGAGATCATGCTGGACATTCAGCCCCGAGAGTGAAGGAATTGAACTGTGCGCATGTGTGCGCGCGTGTGTGCGTGTGTGTCCAACTAGGTCTGGTACCTAAAGGTGTAGTGGTTTTTAGTTTTTAAAAATGCAACATTTGCCATTTTAGGTCAAATAATATAGGACCAGGTTAAGATACTGGGATCATCACAGCTGACCGCTTTCAGTCTTGTTAGTCTGTCTGAATCTGAATCAGAGCAAAATTGATTCTTTTGATTCCTTTGCTATTTGGTTTAATTTGAATCATTTAACAAGCCAAAAAGAACCTTGTTTGAGTTGTGTGTCGAACTAAAACGATGGGAGATTACGTAAAAACAACCGTGTAGAAATCACCAAAGTCACCCAAGCACAACAAACATGTAGCCAGCACTGAATTAACCATTATATAATTATATAAAAAATTAATTTTCAAACTCTCCGGAGCACAGGGCATTTCTGCAGGACAATCGAGCGACACGTTCGATTCACTTCCTGCAGACAAGTCGATTCAGAGTCGATTCATATTCTCGCAGCAGGTCACTCTGAAGTAGACTCTCAGACGCTCTTGGACCCGAGTGCGATCACCGCGTTCTAACCTGTCAAAAGAACCGCACCGTGGAGAACAGACCAAGGTTCTGTTCAAACTCGCTCATCACTGCGTGTGTGAAAGGATCATCAGTCTGTCCCTTTATTTTTTTGTGTGTGTGTTCAATATTCCATTTGTTTTTATCATGAAGAGCTGCACATGTTTCTGTGTGTGTGGGGTGGGGGGGTGGGGGGTGGGGGGGGTGAATAAGATCACAGACATCCTACATCTTTTTTTTTTTCTTTTTCTTTTTTTTTAGATGAATGACCCCATGCTCTCCACTTCCTGTTTTATTCTCCTAACACACACACGGTTTCATCTTATCAGGTTAATAATCAAAGTCCTTCTTGTGTGTGTGTGTGCTAGAATCAGGAGCAAGATCAAGAGCCAGTGTTCTACATTCAAAACCAAAACCTTTTTTTTGTGCAATCCAGAACCGTGGAACAAACCTTTCTTAAGCGTGTTCCTCTCGTGTCCATGTTTAGTTCCCTGTATCCGTGTTGATAAAGATTCCGATTTAAATCCCTCCCAGTCTGTACTAGCCGTATCTGATGAAGTGTGTATAAATGAAATGTTTTGTCTGTTTCAGTGAGTAAGTAGTTAAAAAGTTAGATTTCCTGCTTACACACACATACACACACACACACGTTCGGTACACCGTAAGCAGAGAGGTCTTTAGAATATGATTGCATTTTTTTGTGATGTCTAGCAGTGTAAAGAATTACAGTGAGATGACCAAAGTGCAGAAAATTCTAAACAAAAAAGAATTATAGTATACCGGTGGTATTATAGTATACCCAGATCTTTAACAAAAAAATCTAGAGGTGCCAATCATTTCTAGTTTCATCAGCGGATGAATTAAACATTTTAGAATGTTTTTCTCCTCTTTACCAACGATGCCAGTCATGTGTCAGGCGTAAATAATTAGTAATGATGTAAATACGTACAATACTGCACTGAGTTATGGGAAAAATGGAGCTGATGGCTCAATATGGTTCATTATGGCTTCTAAAAAGAATAAAATACAAATGTAATTAATAATAATATGAATAATAGACAACTACATCACGTGTGTGTGTGTGAGAGAGAGAGAGAATTTTTTTTGTACTTTTTCTTTCTTGTGACCTTGAATGTGTCTCACTGTTCAAAATGAAGGGTTTTTTTGTTTTTATCAAATAAATGGTTGTGAATCAAAAGAAGTCTGGTTGTGTGTGTGTGTGTTACAGTGGTGGTGTGATCAAACCCAAATTTGTTTACTTTGCTATAACAGCATGAATTCCACATGACCTCTGAAGGTGTGCTGATGTATCTGGCATCAAGATGTTAGCAACAGACCCCTAAAGTCCTGGGAGTTGAGTGATGGAGCCTCTATAGATCTGATTGTTTTGTCCAGCATGTCCTCAGATTGAGATCTGGAGAATGTAGAGAACGAGTCAACACCTTCCTCAGTTCTTAAGTTTGCATCATCCCGGTGAAAGAGGACACTCATTAGGGAATAGCGCTATCATGAGGAGGTGTACATGGTCTGCAGAAATGTTTAGGTAGGTGGTACGTGTCAATGTAACATCCACAGTTTCCTAGCAGAAACCTCCACCTCATTCTACCTCAACCACCACCTCATTCCACTGCCTTCACTCCCTCACCTTCTTCCCATAGTGCATCCTGGTGTTCTCTTCCCCAGGGAAATGCTGCACATGCACTCGACCGTCCACATGATGTAACTGAACATATGATTCATCAGATCTTCCTTTGCTCCTTGGTCTAGTTCTGATGCTCATGTGGCCATTCCGAGCTTTATATAGTGTCCAGGAGTCAGCATGGTCACTCTGATTCTCATCAGCTCTATATGCAGCGAGCTGTGATGCTGTGTGAGTTGCTCTTCCGTGAGATCAGAACGGACGGGCTCGCCTTGGCGCCTTACGGTAAGCAATGAGTCTTAATAGATTTTTTTTTAAAGGCTGTGATGAAATGGTATTACATGCACATAATTTCTTCTTCTGTATTTATTTTAGTAAACACTGACCAGCCATAACATTATGACCACCTGCCTGATATTGTGTCGGTCCCCTTTTGCTGCCAGAACAGCCCTGACCCGTCCTGCACTGTGTATTCTGACCCCTTTCTATCAGAACCAGCATTAACTTCTTCAGCAGTTTGATCAACAGTAGCTCGTCTGTTGGATCGGATCACACGGACCAGCCTTCTCTCCCCACATGCATCAGTGAGCCTTGACCACCCATGACCCTCCATGACCCTGTCGCCAGTTCACCACTGTTCCTTCCTTGGACCACTTTTGACAGATACTGACCACTGCAGACCGGGAACACCCCACAAGAGCTGCAGTTTTGGAGATGCTCTGATCCAGTGGTCTAGCCATCACAATTTGGCCCTTTCGCTCAAATCCTTACGCTTCTCCATTTTTCCTGCTTCTAACATCAACTTTGAGGACAAAATGTTGACTTGCTGCCTAATATATCCCCCCCACTAACAGGGGCCATGATGAGGAGATACTCAGTCTTATTCACTTCACCTGGAACTGCTCACAGTGTTATGTATTTTGTGTTATGTCTGCTCACCTGATCAATGTATATTTGTTTGTGTTTCTTTGGGGTTTTTTTTTTGCATAGATCTCTTCAGTGGCTTTGTATATTTGTGTTCTGATGTGATTTATGAGGAATGTTATTAATCTCAGGAGTGAATAGCTTTAATGTGAAGCGATCTGTTGAAGCTGGTCAGATTAATGACGTGTGAGGCTTTTCTGCATTAAGGCATTACACCAACCTTCCATTAAAGTATTAGATGTTTGAGAGACCGCATTCATTTTGTTTATGGGGACTTAATGGGGGTGGGGCGGGGGGTCCGACAGTGCTTTTTAAGAGCAGAACAGTGATCAGAAATAAAGTACTTACATTTTCATAGTGCTCTAACTCGACATTGTGTACACAACACACCTTCTTCACACACTAACACACACTGTGCTGATGGTGTGTTTGATTGTGTAATGATCTTTTGATGTCGGTGATGTCATGGAGCATCAGCGAGGTCATTTGTAATAACGATAAAAGCCCGTTAAGCAGGTCGTTCATCTGATACGGCTCTTATCTCTGTGAAGTAATCCGTCAGAATCACCCGTGTGTGAGTGTGTGTGAGTGAGTGTGTGTGTGAGTGTGTGAGTGTGTGAGTGTGTGAGTGAGTGTGTGAGTGTGAGTGTGTGTGTGAGTGAGTGTGTGAGTGAGTGTGTGAGAGTGTGTGTGTGTGTGTGTGTGAGTGTGTGAGTGTGAGTGAGTGTGAGTGAGTGTGTGAGTGAGTGTGTGAGTGAGTGTGTGAGAGTGTGTGTGTGTGTGAGTGTGAGTGTGAGTGTGTGTGTGAGAGAGAGAGGTTTTTATTGTAGATCCTGTAGATTATCTAACTTCAGACACTACACATCTCTCCTGTTATTATTCGAGCCCGTGATATGGTGATACACTTCCTGTGGTATTTACACACCTGAAAGCCTCCACAGATTCGTGTCTGGGACGCGTGTGTCAATAAAGAAACTGCAAAGACACGTGAACTCCTTTGAGCTGAGAATGTCAGGAAAAATATAGTTACAGCTTTACCTCTGGTGGTTGGTGTGAAATAAACGTCTCCTTACCTAAAAAAAAACCCTGCACCGCATCAACTTTTTTTTTTAAATTTCCGGTTGTAAACATAGTAGGTTTGGGAGGGAAATCCGCACTATCCTTGTGGGTGTTAATGTGACGTCACAACACGTTAATTTTTTTATTTTTGCTTTTTTTTTTACCCCGCTTTAAAAGCGTCAAAAATCGCGTTCGCGTGCACGTGGTTCGCTCACATCACCAGGCGCGCGGAGAAGCGCATCCGCACCATCTCTGACGTCAGCACAGGGGAGGTTGCCTCTCGCGCAGCAGCAGCACGGCGGCAGGATGAGAGAGAGAGGAGACGAGCTCGCGCCGCCGCTGCTGCGTTCGCCGTCGCCACCGCCCAGTACGAGGCACCTGTGACCCGGAGAGCGCGTGCACGTTACCGTTAAAAGGAAAGAAAAAAACTTTTCTTCAGATTGGACCGAATTTTAGCTCGGATGATTTAAGGACTTTTCTTTTCTTTTCACTTTCACACGGAGCGGGAGCGGGCGGGGGGGGCACGCCGCGCGGGCGCACGGGAATTTCGTATACAGCTCAGTCGCTCGCGCCTCGCCATGGGATGCTCGTTAAGCGTGGAGGAGCGCGAGGCTCTGGACCGGAGCAAAGCCATCGAGAAGAACCTGAAGGAGGACGGAATCATTGAGGCGAAAGTAGTGAAACTGCTGCTGCTCGGTGAGAAGAAAAAAAGCACGGTGTGGTCGGTGTGGTGTTTTTGTTTATTTGTTTGTTTGTTGTTTATCAGAGTCGACAAATTATTAGCGGATTGTGTGTGTGTGTGTTTGCAGGTGGAGGAGAGTCTGGGAAGAGCACTATTGTCAAACAGATGAAGTAAGTCTGTTGTTTGTTTGTTTGTTTTGTAAGATATTTATCTCTATCATATTTCCTCAACACCTGACTTTTAAGTATTAGAAGCTGGTTCTGTGTTCCGCTCTGTCCGGTGTTGTGGGTTCTGGAGCTGGAGAGGGTTGGACCGAGTGGCACTGAGTATCTTTTTTTTGCAGCATCACGATAAATAAATAAATAAATACATATAAATATATATATATATTTTATTGATTTATTATGATATTACTGTGATGTATGTATATATATATATATATATATATATATATATATATATATATATATATATATATATATATATAGGTGCTGCAAAAATACCAAATATATAAATATTTATCCTGTTTGTTTGTAGAAAGGTGAGTGTATTGTCCCTTTAAAGCTTTACTCTAAAGGTGATGATGTATTTTGAATAATTTTTAAAGGAACTTTGAATGATATTAAAGCTAGAGGAGATAAAGGTTCCACCTCAGAGACTCTGCATTGTCCTTCTGACTGTGGTGTGAACCTTTCCACCTTCAGTGTGTGTGTTTTACCTGGACAGGTGTGTGTGTAACTTTTTATAATAAACGTATAAAATGTATATACATAAAATGTATATTACATTTTTTTAAAGGTAACACAATTCTGGAGGTACTAGAGTACGGGTTTGTACCTGTATTTTAGAGACATGAAAGGTTCTTCTGTTGTTCCTCTGTGGAAATCCTTACAGGTTCTATAAAGAGTGTTTCAGAGTTAACAGAAGATATTCCATTTTTTATCCAGTTATCCTTTAAGGATGTGTGTGCCTCTGTAGAATAAAGAGTGTTAACCTGCTGAAGTTCTAGCATCCTATTCAGTCTTCACATGTCAAGGTGAAAGATCTGTATTAAAGCTAAGACCTTCTCCCTTGAGTGAACCTCCCCAGTGACACGGAAAGACAGTGTTTAGAACCTTTTTTTCCTGAGCGAACACAGCTGTGACTCTAGGACGTTATGTTGTAAAACACCCTGAGCTCTTTAGGGTACTTCAGGTGTGTAAAGGATTTAGTTAGAACCCTACTACAGGAGAGGATTAGAACCATTCTTGTGAGCTGAGAACTCACAAGAACTTATCCAAGGAACCCTTAAGGAAACTCTTAAAAAAAGAGTGCATTGTTTAATGTTTGTGGTTCTGTGGTTCTGTGTTGAACAATGGAACACTACTTGATGAAGTTTAAACCTGTTCAGTCATTTATATTATAGAAACCTTCTCCTGTCTTTCGTTCTTTCCTCTCTTTTTTGCCGTGGTTTATGAAATGACCGCACATTAGCACCTTTTATTTTTCACCTTTTATTTTTCACGTTAGACAAATCAATAAACACTTTTCATTTCAAGGTCAAATAGAATCAGGAAGTTATACAAAATGAAAGTGAGGTCCAGAACTGAAACAGGCTGTAGTATCTCTTCAGAGCGGAAATGTGCATGTAGCTGAAATTTCCCACCTTCAGCCAGCATGTAGAGGGAGGGAGGGAGAGAGGGAGAGAGGGAGAGAGAGAGAGGGAGAGGGGGAGAGGGGGAGAGGGGGAGAGAGGGGGGGCATGGGGGAGAGGGGGAGAGAGGGGGGGCATGGGGGAAAGGAAGAGATAGAGGGGGCATGGGGGAGAGGAAGAGAAAGAGGGAGAGGGAGAGAGGAAAAGATGAGGTGAGAGGGAGAGATAATTGAGAGAGAAAGAGAGAGGGAGGGAGAGAATGAGAGAATGGGGGAGAGAGAGAAAGAGATTCCTCTTCAACGTAAATAAGATCATTACAGTGTTATAACTGTCCTGCTGTTACACCTGTACACAAGCTGCACGGTTATCCTGCCCCCTGAGACGGCCTCTGTGTGCGCGTGTGTGTGTGCGTGTGTGTGTGTGCATGTGTGTGTGTATGTGTGCATGTGTGTGTGTTTGTGTGTTAATTTCCCTGTGTGTGTGAGAGAGAGAGTGACTGTATGAGTTTGTGATAATCTTAATGGAGAGATTTTGCAGCCTGATCCCTGCAGGACAAAGCTGGACAGATTTTGTGTGAATGTGGAACCTTACGGAAATCTTGAAACTCAAACTCAATCCAAATTCACAAACATTAAAGGCCCAATGTAGAAAGTTGTCAGTTATTTTTATTGTTTATATACTGGTCAGTTATTTTTTTTGCAGTAAACACAACAAATTTAACTAGGTTTCTATAATTAAAATGAAAATAACTGACTAACGATTTCCTCAACATTTTATTTTTATTGCATCATTTCAGCTCACACACACTGTTTATCCACACACACACACACACACACACACACACTGCCAGGATTTAGTACTGAAATTACGCAGATCCTTATTCAGACCTCAGACATTACTACAGACTGCTGAGAAGTTAGAGGTTTTATAGGCAGGGGGTGGAGTCTGTGTAATACAAAGGTGTGTCCTGAATAGTGTCCAGGGTCAGTGACCGGTAGTTTCATATAATCACAGTGAGTCATGCTGCATTATTTTGGCTGTAAACAAACTCAAATCACTGTGAAAAAAGCAGTGATTTTATTATGCATAAACTTTCCCTTTAAGTGCAGCAGGTCAGTGACCGGTCAGATTATCCTTCAAACCTGTAGATGTTTCCTTTACATGAGTGTGCTGTGAGTTTTACAAACATTAGTGATATTTAACTGTGTGATCAATTAGCCAACATGTTACACACACACATACACACACACACAGGTGCGCATGCATAGGCACAAACACACAGACACACACACGTACACACACACACAGGTGTGTGCACAGACACACACGCGTACACACACACACAGGTGTGTGCACAGACACACACGTGTACACACACACAGGTGCGCATGCACAGGCACAAACACACAGACACACACATACACACACACACAGGTGCGCATGCACAGGCACAAACACACAGACACACACACGTACACACACACACAGGTGTGTGCACAGACACACACGCGTACACACACACAGGTGCGCATGCACAGGCACAAACACACAGACACACACACGTAAAGACACACATACAGGTGTGTGCACAGACACACACGCGTACACACACACACATGTACACAGACACACACACATAGTGTCACCCTCATTCAGTGGTCATTATATTACTTTATCTTCATTAAAGTGTCTCCAGCTTTAATGTTAAAGTACTGAGAAGGTTTAAAGATGTTTGTGTTGCAGAACTGTCTCATACTTCTGACCTCAGAAAATCCTCTCAAGCAGCTGTACAACCTGACTCTGTGTGTGTGTGTGTGTGTGTGTGTGTGAGAGAGTGTGTGTGTGTGAGTGTGTGTGTGATTGTATAACGGTGTGTTTCTGTGTGTATTAGGATTATCCATGAGGATGGGTTCAGTGATGATGATTTAAAGCAGTTTAAACCCATCGTCTACAGCAACACCATTCAGAGTCTCTTCTCCATTCTCAAAGCTATGGAGAACCTCAGCATCGAGTATGAAGACAAGGACAGGACTGTGAGTACACAACCATACACACACACACCCACACACACACACATACATACACACACATACACACACACACACATACACACACAAACTCTCTCGCTCTCTTTCTCTCTCTCTCTCTGTGAAGCTGAATGTAAAAATGAGTTAAACACATCCTCTCTTAGTGCATAATTAAACACAGTTTTCATTTCTAGTGTTCTGTATAAATGAACTTGTTCCAGACTCGGAGTAAAACTCGTCCCTGAGGCTCTTATTATCCAAACCTATTAATAAACTTTCCAGCTGGTCTACAGCGACATCTAGTGGATGGAAAAAACATGACATCCTCTAATGAGCGGTGATGAACGTCACAAAAAAACAAAATCATTTCAACTTTATTCACCTTACTGTGATTAAAGGTTTAATACCGGATATTATATATATATAATATCTGGTATTAAACCTTTAATCACAGTAAGGTGAATAAAGTTGAAATGATTTTGTTTTTTTGTATATATATATATATTATATATTATATATTAAATATATATATATATATATATATATATATATATATATATATATATATATTTAAATATATAATATATAATGTATATATATATATATATATTATATATTATATATTAAATATATATATATATATATATATATATATTTAAATATATATTGTATATTGATTATTGGTCCAGAAGGGAACACGAGGTTGCCATGTTTCTGTAGTCGAACTCCTCCCAATGAGCCACAGAGAAAATGATTGCTGACCTTCACTTTTTAATTAAACATTTTTGACCTTTCAACTACAATCTATAATGATAATGTACATTACAGCATGTTTATTAGGAAATCTGTAATTAAATCAGTGTCTCTGGGACGTGTTTGTGTCTGTAGTCTGATGGAAAGTTGGTCTGTGACATAATCAGCCGTATGGAGGACACGGAGCCATACACACCTGAAGTTCTGTCTGCTATGAAGCGTTTGTGGAAAGATGGAGGAGTTCAGGCCTGCTTCAATCGATCACGAGAATATCAGCTCAATGACTCAGCTCAATAGTACGACACACACACACACACACACTGTATATATGAGAATATATATTGTATATATCAGGATAAATACACGTCACTCGTCATGTAGAAGAACTTTTTGATCGACTTGAAGGTGTGTTCAATATTTAAATAATTCCTGCCCATATTAATGAAGCTCCACCCACAGGTTCTATAGTGTCCTGTAGAGTATAGTGTCTATAAAATGACCACATTATAGACCACAAGTCAGTTTTCCAGCAACTTCACAACATTTTTTACAAAGTTCTACACATATTCACTGCTTTTTTTGTACATTACACCGACTATTACACCTTTAAGTCCATTTACATAACATCAGTATTTTTGTGAAGAACGTTCCTCATGGGTTTTGCCTGTGAGATTTTATTCAAATTATTAAAATCACCCTTGTCCAAGACAGACTCCGCGTCTTTATGTGTAACTCTCACATAACTTTTGAATAGCACTGATTGATCAAATCCTCACTGTATGTGTGTAGTTACCTGGACGGTCTGGACCGAATCGGAGCAGCTGATTATCTGCCCACTGAGCAGGACATTTTGAGGTCGCGGGTGAAAACCACCGGCATTGTGGAGACTCACTTTAGCTTCAAGAACCTGAACTTCAGGTGAGCTGCTTTTATCTAGAACCCTTACTCTTCAATATGTTCAGCAGATGGAGCAGTTCTTTACCCTGATCGGCCTCTAGGGGGTGCTGTGGCTCCTCAATTATTACACAATAAACTTGGTTTTATTTGAGATTTATTTATTTTTTCTTTATTTTCTGCTAAATTGGAAAAATGTAATTTGCATAAATAAATCACACAAAATTTGCAAAGAATCAATCCAGAAAAAAAACAACAACCACAAAATGTATTAGATACTCAGCTTTTTCTAAATTGGCAATTTCATAAATTTTGTAAATTGTGCTCGATTGCTGATTGACAAATAAGTCGAATCTTTGAGCTGATTATTTTAACTAAACATACACTGCTCAAAAAAAATGAAAGGAACACTTTGAAAACGCATCAGATTTCAGTGGGGGAAAATATCATGCTGGATATTTATACTGGTATGGACTGGGTAATGTGTTAGGAATGAAAGGATGCCACATCATTTGATGGAAATGAAGATCATCAACCTACAGAGGGCTGAATTCATAGAAACCCCAAAAATCAAAGTGAAAAAATGATGCAGCAGGCTCGTCCATTTTTCTGAAATTTCATTGCAGCAACTCTAAATGGTCCTCAGTAGTGTGCATGGCCCCCAGGTGCTTGTATGCATGCCTGACAACGTCAGGGCTCCTTATGAGGTGATGGATGGTGTCCTGGGGTATTTCCTCCCAAATCTGGATCAGGGCGTCACTGAGCTCCTGGACAGTCTGAGGTGCAACCTGGCATCGTCAGATGGACCGAAACATAATGTCCCAGAGGAGTTCTATTGGATTTAGGTCCGGCGAGCGTGGAACTCCAGGAACTGCCTGCATACTCTCACCACATGAGGCCGGGCATTGTCGTGCACCAAGAGGAACCCAGGACCCACTGCACCAGCGTAGGGTCTGACAATGGGTGCAAGCATTTCATCCCAATACCTAATGGCAGTCAGGGTGCCATTGTCTAGCCTGTAGAGGTCTGTGCGTCCCTCCATGGATATGCCTTACTGACCACCAAACCGGTCATGCTGAACGTAACATAAATGTTGCAGGCAACATAACGTTCTCCACAGCTTCTCCAGACCCTTTCATGTCTGTCATGTGTGCTCAGAGTGAACCTGCTCTCATCTGTGAAAAGCACAGGGTGCCAGTGGACCTACCAATTCTGGTGTTCAATCGAGCTCCATGGTGCTGGACAGTGACCACAGGGCCCACTACAGGACGTTGGGCCCTCATGAAGTATGTTTCTGATTGTTTGGTCAGAGACATTCACACCAGTGGCCTGCTGGAGGTCATTTTGTAGGGCTCTGGCAGTGCTCATTCTGTTCCTCCTTGCACAAAGGAGCAGATCCCGGTCCTGCTGATGGGTTAAGGACCATCTACTGCCCTGTCCAGCCGTCCTAGAGTAACTTATAGCTTGTCTCCTGGAATCTCCTCCATGCTCTTGAGACTGTGCTGGGAGACACAGCAAACCGCAATGGCACGTATTGATGTGCCATTCTGGAGGAGTTGGACTGCCTGAGCAACCTCTGTAGGGTCCAGGTATTGCCTCATGCTACCAGTAGTGACACTGACCCTAGCCAAATGCAAAGCTAGAGAAAAACAGTCAGAAAAGATGAGTCGTGAAAAAATGTCAGTGATCTCCACCTGTGAAACCGTTCCTGTTTTGGGGATCGTCTCATTGTTGCCCATCTACTGCACCTGTTGTTCATTCATTAACACCAAAGCAGCTGAAACTGATCAACAACCCCCTCTGCTACTGAACTGACCACATCAATATCCCAGGAGTTTCACTGACCTAACGCTATACTCGGATTAAAAAGTCTTCCTTTAATTATTTGAGCAGTGTATATAGAAATCATCATCTTGATGAGATTCTTTCTAAATTATTAGATTCTTTTTTTGAACAAGGTCTCTTTATTTACAATTTTACGATATACAGACAAAAAACAGAAGAAATATAACATAGCCCAACCCAACCCTTTACCCATCAGATATAAAGCATCAGTTACTTTGTGAAAAGAAGACATGAGAACAAAAAAAATCCCACAAAACAAATAAATTCAATAAATAAAATAAATAATTAACAGTAAATAAATAAATAAATAAAAAAAATTAAAAGAAGAAGAAGAAAAAAAGTGGCTGTTCTTGGGGCTGTGTTCTCTTCTTGTGCTTTTCAACAAATGCCAAAAAAGGTTGCCAGATTGCATAGAATTTCTGGGAAGATCCTTGCAGGGAGTATCTTATTTTTTCCAGTTTAAGATATTGCATGGTCTCTTTAATCCACTGAGGGAAAGTAGGTGGGTGGGGGTCTTTCCATTTAAGCAGTATCAATCTTCTAGCAAGGAGTGTGCAAAAGGCCAACATTTTACAATTATAGCTACTTATGCACAGGTTTTGTGTTACAACACCAAATATTGCTATAAAAGGAGATGGGTCTATTGGCAAACCTATTATTTCTGAGAATTCACCAAAAATCAATTTCCAGAAGTTATACAAACACGGGCATGTCCAGAACATATTTAGAAGGCTTGCAGGAGCTTGCCTACATCTGTCACAGATAGAGTCTAGCTCTGGCTGGAATTTAGCCTAACCTTTGACCAATGGAGTCGGTGTACCATCTTAAATTGCACAATCATTTGTTGTTGACATATAGATGACAAATAGATCTGTTCAATAATATTCTGCCAAGTTGTCTCTGAAATTTGTTCATTCAGATCCTCCTCCCATGCCTTTTTCAAGCAATCTAAATTTGCCAGGTTATACTGATTTAGGAGGTTATAAATTTTGCCTATGATTTGATTGAAATCTTTTCCTACCTAAAGAATAGAGTCTAATAAGGATGCAGAAGGATATGAAGGAAAACAATCAATATGCGTAAACAGAAAATTTCATACTTGCAGATATCTAAAGAAATGGGACCTGGGAATCTTAAACCTGTTAACTAATTCATTAAAAGACACAAAAGTATTATTTATATAAAGATCTTGTAATGTATATATCCCACTCTTAACCCAAATATCAAAGGCTTTGTCCATTACTGATGGAGTAAACATATGGTTTTTATTTAAGGGGGGCAATGGCATGAAGAGCAAATGATTTTCTAAATTGATTCCAAATTTTTAGGCACTGTATCACTATAGGATTAGAGGAATAGTGAGAGACAGGTTCAGGAAGTTCAGAGCACATTAAAGATTACTTTCCAACATAAGCCACTTAGGGGCGTCGGGGCTATCACTGCGCCTCATCCAGTACATCAATCCTCTAATATTAGCTGCCCAGTAATAAAACATGAAATTGGGAAGTGCCATGCCACTAAAAGTGAGAGGCTTTTGTAATATACTTTTCCGAGGATTTCTATTATTCCAGATGAATGTTGATATGAGTTTATCTATGGAGTTGAAAAAGTATTTGGTCAAAAAAATAGGAATATTTTGAAACAGATAGAGAAACTCAGGCAATACATTCATTTTAATAGTATGAATTCTTCCACTTAAAGAAAGAGGCAGCAGGTCCCAATGTTTAATGTCTCGTTTCAGACCCTTTATCAAGGGTAGGAAATTAACTTTATAAAGGTCCTTATGATTATATGTAGCCCAAATTCCTAAATATTAAATCTCTTTCGTGGTAACTTTAAAAGGAGTTGAATTGGGAGGGAAAATTTATTTTATAGCCAGATATACTGCTAAATCTTTCCAGTATATTCAGTAACTTATGGAGACCTGGCAGTGGATCTGATAAGAACAGCAATAAGTCATCTGCATAGAGCAAAATCTTACACTCTGTATCTCCTCTACGAATTCTTTTAATAAAGGTGTCTTGCCGTATGGCTGTTGCCAGTGGCTCAATTGCGATTGTAAATAAAAAGTGGGGACAACGGGCAGCCTTGTCTGGTGCCTCTTTGTAACCTAAACAGGGTAGATCTATTATTGTTGGTGCGATCTACTGCCATTGGGGAGGAATAGAGGGTCCCAATCCATGAAATGAAATTAGGACCAAAACCGAATCTTCCCAAAGTGTAGAAAAGGTAGTCCCACTCCACCCGATCAAAGGCCTTTTCAGCATCAAGTGATACTGAACCTCTGGTATATTGGGTGGCGAGGGACTGTAAATAACATTTAAAAGACTCCTAACATTGAAAAAAGAGTAAATTATTAAATTCTTGTCTTTAGAAGATTTTATAAAATTTAATACTCTGCAATTTTATTTTGTTAATTAAAAGCTAGAGTAACGTTTCAGGAAACAGCTGCAGCCTTAATTAATTAATTAATCTCCACTCAAAACTTTACATCATTTGGGAACTCATATTAGTAAACAGAATCAAATGATTTGACTCAGTGAAAAGTGGTGAAATTTGACTCACTTTATAAATTTTCATATATTTGTGTGTGTGTGTGTATGTGTGTGTGTGTGTCAGCTGAAAAAGTTACAAACTTTATTCAGTTTAGAGAAAAAAATGATAGTGAATCATTTGGGAATTGAAAGAGTTGACTCTAGCGAGCAGAACAAATTATTTGACTCAGTGAAAAGAGATAAAATTTGACTCACTGTATAAATTTTCATGGACATAAGTGTGTGTGTGTGTGTGTGTGTTCTGTTCCCTCCAGGCTGTTTGATGTAGGAGGTCAGAGATCGGAGAGGAAGAAATGGATCCACTGCTTTGAAGGTGTGACAGCTATCATCTTCTGTGTAGCGATGAGCGGCTACGACCAAATGTTACATGAAGATGAGACAACGGTAAAGAACTAAACGCATGCACACACACACACACACAATTTATTTATTTATGAAAGAACAACACATTATAGTTTTTTATCCATTTATAGTTATGTTTAGTGTTTCTTATTACTTATTTTTTTTTATCTTACTATCTTCTTATTTTCTTACTTAGTGTCTCTTATTTCTCTCTCTTAAAGTTAAAACCTAACTTGTTCTCCATGTTCTTAAACTTCTGACTGTTATAAAGCTCTGACACTGGAGACTCCTTCCATCAGTGTTAAACCTCAACCCTTTTTACTTTTAATCTGTTTATTATCAGCAGAGTGCCCAGCTTGTGGATGAGCCATTACTATAGAAACAGTAATGTATTAAAATGAATGCATTCATGTGTATCCTCCTGTGTTTTCTCCTCTTCCTGTAGAACCGTATGCACGAGTCACTCATGCTTTTCGACTCCATCTGTAATAATAAGTTCTTTGTGGACACGTCCATTATCCTCTTCCTCAACAAGAAGGATCTTTTTTCAGAGAAGATAAAGAAATCTCCGCTGATCATATGCTTCCCGGAGTATACAGGTGTGTGTGTGTGTTTTATGAGTGTTTGCACTTGTAAGTGTTCCATGTTCCTTCAGTCAAGCTTTATGATTTCTCTCGCAGGTCCGAACACGTACGAAGACGCTTCTGCGTACATTCAGGTTCAGTTTGAGAGTAAAAACCGCTCACCTAATAAAGAGATTTACTGTCACCAGACGTGTGCCACCGACACAGGAAACATTCAGGTGGTGTTTGATGCTGTCACTGACATCATCATTGCCAACAACCTGCGTGGCTGTGGCCTGTACTGAGCTGCGCCGAGCTCGACATCATCTTCAACACTGTTCCTCGTCATGGTAACGAGCAACTGAACTGAAACTCCACCCCCACGACCGACGTTAGCTCACCCTGCTTTTGTAGTTTTGTCTGGTTTTCTTTATAATCCTGAGTTAAAACAGACACTGTGTGTGAGTGAGTGTGTGCGTGTGTGCGTGCGTGTGTGTGCGCGTGTGCATGGGTGTGTTAAGGATAACTAGCATACGGTTAAATCTGGAAAAGAGCCAAAAAGAAAAGAACCTAAATACAATAACAAGAATTCTCAGGATGGTAGAGAGATCAGTGTCTTCTCTAAACTTAACTTTTATTTATTAATTAACGAATATCTCAAAAAATGTTAAATACTAATGAGATATTCATCATTTTAATGTCATTTCCGAAGAGACGTGAATAAGCGTCTGGGTGAAGAGTGCTGAAAGAATCTCCTGTGATGATGACAGAATTGTGGCTGGGATGAGTTTACTAAAATATGACACTTTACATCAAGATTCTCTTAACTGACATCGTTTAACACTCATTAACATAAACATTAATATTAACATGAACATGAACTAACCCTGAACTTCAGCATTAATGCACCATCAGGAACAAGTGAATTAACACTCGTTAAATATTCACTTATATTTCAAAAATAATCAAGCGATTAACCCTGCGTTAGCTAACATTTACATCATCATCATCATTGATCTGACATTTCCACCTGGAGATCAGTCTTCAGGAAGTTCTCTACATTTAACAAACACATTATTCACATCCACATTATTAAATTCAGGTGTAATTCGTTAACATTTATAAATGAACGTCACTTTAAATCTATTGCATCAGGAGTGAAATCTACTCCTGTGTCCCGGAGACCTCTGACCCCTTCCATTAACGTTATATAATGTAATAAACAACTCTGGAACATATCAACACGCAGTTTACACACGACGATCACGCGTCAGAACGGAGAATTAATCGCCTGACCAGTGAGAGTCCAGGACTCGGCAGCGCAGCGGGATAATGTGAATTGATGATTATGTGGCTCGTTATTCTTGTTAAAAGAAGCTTAACTTTTTCTTTGTAAATTATTTTATTTATTGAGTTGTGTATAGAATACGGAGGCTTGTGTGTACAGATTTTTTTTAATCTCCTGCAGGTTGGTGTTAGATCTCCATAAACAGAGCAGAGCAGACGGTTCTATAATCTTCATGTAGACCAAGAGAAATGTAGAAGATAGAAACCAAAAGCACAGTCTTAATGATTCTAATATTAATAAATAAACAAACTACTGAACTCATCTTCTTCGTTTGTGTGTGTGTGTGTGTGTGTGTGTGTGTGTGTGTGTGTGTGTGTGAGAGAGAGAGAGAGATTAAACCTTTCTCCTTCATTTCTTTCCCGTCCTTTTTTTTTGTTTTCATTTTAAAAGCTCTGTCTTTCCCATGTCTTTGTCGTCTGATGAAATGTTTACAATAAAGTCACACTCTGGATCCATTCTATCCTTTCTCTTTTCATTTAATCTCCACTTTAATGTTGTTTTATCTCCAGATTTAATCTTCAGTGTGTGTAGATGGTCTTATTTTAATGGACAGGGCTTTAATCTGCTGTGTTTTCACATCTCTTATATCTAAATTAAAACCAGAACGACAAGGATGGGGCAGTGTCTTTTCTGACTGACCACAACAAACGTCCAGGTAAGAGCACACACTCATCTGACTGTACGTTAAAAATATACAGATATTAATGGTGTTCATTATTTGGAGGCAGGACATTAGGCTTCTTCGTGACTGTTAGCTTGCTACAGAAAATAAAATGAAGCTAGCGTGTGGATGTTAAATGTGGATTCTTTGTCTTTTTTTTTCTTTTTTAAAGATTCTCAAAATAACATTAATCATTTATCAATCTTTCACCAAATCACAAATGTCTGTTCCTGACATTCAGCTCACTTGCATTGCATTGACACCCACAAAACTCCATATAAGGTAAAGTGAACAGATCATGAAATGAGCGCTCAGAATAAAGACTGAAAAACTGGAGAAAATATATAATAATAAAAAAATGTAATAATAAACCACTGAATCCTCCGTCAGCTCAGGCCTCTGTTTACAGTTTACAGATCTGTGCAGAGAGACAGACAGAGGGAGAGAGAGAGGGAGAGACAGAGGGAGAGTGAGTGAAACAGACAGATAGACACACAGAGACAGACAGACAGCAGACTCACTTTCTTTCTCTCTATCATTTTTTTCTTCATTGTTTAATTAATGGCCATAAAATAAAGTGAAGTTTTTCATGAAATCTCCTGGACACAGCTTTCCTCATCTGCTGCTCTATCATGAGGATGTGTTTCTGATCTCGACTCCAAAGCTCTTCTACACTTCAGCATCTGCTAAACATCTGTAAATGCAATAAAATACAGACTTTAACCTCTATGCTATATACCAGATGAAAAAAACTGCAGCATTCCACGCAGATCTTTTTCTAATGGACAGGATTTCCTCAAACACCAAATGTCTTGTGTAAACATTCAGACAAGCGAGTCTCTCTGTGTCCACTTCAGTAAATCAGGTCATACAGTGTGTTTCCCCAGAATCTTCCTCTTTTTGCACCAATTAAGCTGAAATATTGCAGAAAAGTCTGATTTGGTCATCGTGCAGCGAGCCGGACGTCCCACAGGAGCGAGCAGGTTTGCTATGGTATTCCTGCTGGTTGTCATGAAGTTGTTAGGTGGTAGCTAGATGGTTGCCCATTGCATTCCAGGGGGTGTTCCGGGGAAATGGGGGAGGGTGGTATCTGTGTATAAACACTAGTCTAATTAACTGTTTACAACTTTGCGACTTGATCGTGTTTTGTTTACAGGACAATTAAATAGTTTATTTTTTTTACATGACTTCTATCTAAACCCAGACCTCAATCATGGAGTCTTCCACAAGAGAACCTTCTCTGATGAGAAACCAGTCTGAGGTTCTGCTTATAAGTGAGCCTAAAGGAGTCTCCTCTTTAATGTTCTGTAAAAACAATGATTCTTTTACTCACACGTCCAAAAGATATTTAAAGCTGTGAGTGAATTTAGAGTGAAAATCCTGCAGAAGATTTAGATCTGATCCTGCCGGTGATCCTGGGCCTGTGGTGGTAATGTGAGGCAGGAACTTAATCCTCTTCTCTCTGGAATGTTTGAGAATGTGTGAGTCAGCAGAAGGCAGCGCAGTTATATCAGGAGCGAGCAGAGTCAGGAGCCGGCTAATTTCAGCCTTCTGAAAAATACCGTCCACTTTATCACCATTCAGCTTCACTCTGTGTTTGAGCTTAGACTTCCTTCCTTATTGTTTCAGATCGCGGACCTGTACCCCGTTAGAGTCGAGAAGGACGTTTCTCATTTTTTTTATACTGAAATTAAACTGAAGTGTAAATTATGTTTCACACAGGAAAGAGCTGTAAAGTGTCTTTACCTCACTGATCCAGATCATGAGGTTTTATATATATATATATATATATATATATATATATATATATATATATATATATATACACTATATTGCCAAAAGTATTCGCTCACCTGCCTTGACTCGCATATGAACTTAAGTGACATCCCATTCCTAATCCATTTGGTTCAATATGACGTCGGTCCACCCTTTGCAGCTATAACAGCTTCAACTCTTCTGGGAAGGCTGTCCACAAGGTTTAGGAGTGTGTTTATGGGAATTTTTGACCATTCTTCCAGAAGCACATTTGTGAGGTCACACACTGATGTTGGACGAGAAGGTCTGGCTCTCAGTCTCCGCTCTAATTCATCCCAAAGGTGTTCTATCAGGTTGAGGTCAGGACTCTGTGCAGGCCAGTCAAGTTCATCCACACCAGACTCTGTCATCCATGTCTTTATGGACCTTGCTTTGGTCACTGGTGCACAGTCATGTTGGAAGAGGAAGGGGCCAGCTCCAAACTGTTCCCACAACGTTGGGAGCATGGAATTGTCCAAAATGTCTTGGTATGCTGAAGCATTCAGAGTTCCTTTCACTGGAACTAAGGGGCCAAGCCCAGCTCCTGAAAAACAACCCCACACCATAATCCCCCCTCCACCAAACTTTACACTTGGCACAATGCAGTCAGACAAGTACCGTTCTCCTGGCAACCGCCAAACCCAGACTCGTCCATCAGATTGCCAGATGGAGAAGCGCGATTCGTCACTCCAGAGAACGCGTCTCCACTGCTCTAGAGTCCAGTGGCGGCGTGCTTTACACCACTGCATCCGACGCTTTGCATTGCACTTGGTGATGTATGGCTTGGATGCAGCTGCTCGGCCATGGAAACCCATTCCATGAAGCTCTCTGCGCACTGTTCTTGAGCTAATCTGAAGGCCACATGAAGTTTGGAGGTCTGTAGTGATTGACTCTGCAGAAAGTTGGCGACCTCTTCACACTATGCGCCTCAGCATCCGCTGACCCCGCTCCGTCAGTTTACGTGGCCTACCACTTCGTGGCTGAGTTGCTGTCGTTCCCAAACACTTCCATGTTCTTATAATACAGCTGACAGTTGACTGTGGAATATTTAGGAGCGAGGAAATTTCACGACTGGATTTGTTGCACAGGTGGCATCCTATCACAGTTCCACACTGGAATTCACTGAGCTCCTGAGAGCGACCCATTCTTTCACAAATGTTTGTAAAAACAGTCTGCATGCCTAGGTGCTTGATTTTATACACCTGTGGCCATGGAAGTGATTGGAACACCTGATTCTGATTATTTGGATGGGTGAGCGAATACTCTTGGCAATATAGTGTATATATAAAACCATTAACATTTCACCTTTTCATTAATCTGGTGTGTAACTAAAGCACTCAGCAAGTTAAAGCGTTATTGCC
>NC_080719.1:1380000-1392500 GCF_019097595.1 Hemibagrus wyckioides
TTTGGGATGAATTAGAGTGAAGACTGTGAGACAGACCTTCTCATCCAACATCAGTGTCTGACCTCACAAATGCACTTCTAGAGGAACGGTCAAAAATTCCCATAAACACACTCCTAAACCTTGTGGAAAGCCTTCCCAGAAGAGTTGAAGCTGTTATAGCTGTAAAGGGCGGGGCAGCTCCATATTACATTCATGTGCATGTAAAGGCAGATGTCCCAAAACTTTTGGCAGTATAATATATATTGACGTTTTGTTTGTGTATATATCTCTAATAATTTTCTAATGTGTGTTTCGGACCCTCGACAAGGAGATGTCTCAAGGGACTGTCCACTCAATCCATTCAAATTCATCTTAAAAACGCTGTAAAGCTGTTACAGCAAAAACAAACACAACAACTAAACTAAAAGTCAGTGAGAGAGATGAGGGATAATGAAGTAAAATGCAGGAGCGCCGTGGTTCAGTCGTGTGAATGCAGCTGCGGCTCATGATCTCTCTCTGAAACAGCTAGAACGGAGGGGCAGGTGGTCAGGGTTAGGAGGGTTCAAGTAAAAATAACTCCCTTGGGTAACGTAAGACTCCGATTAGGCACCAAAAAAAACGAGCAAAGAACGAAGAGGCACTAAATTATAACCACTTTCTCTGAGTCCAAACACTTTCTGCTCTATTACACACCATGTGTCAGTGATAATCAGGATTTTAATAATAAGTCTAGCACTTTTGATCATTTAATCCACCTTCAGTGTAAAGAAAGTGAAACGGTGCGTTTCGTTTGTTTTATTTTGTTTAGGAAGCGGATCCTAATTGTATTAATCTTGACGGCAGTGCGTTAATCCGTAGTAATGTCCAGTGTTTTAGAGTCGGCCAACTGCAGAGATCGGATTTCAGGCTGCGTTTCTGCTTGCTAGAGTTAGCAAAACCCTGGAGTAAACTCGCTGTCATGGTGACTGACCGCTCCGGAGAAGATCTCTTGTGTTTTTGGGATCCAGAGCTCTGACGGAAGACATACAACGACACGTCGTGAACAATTTCAGCCGTCTTTGACTATAACGTGTGATCTAAATCATGAATTTAATTCAGCTGAACTTTCCTCCTGTTATTAATTCCTTCAACATTCATTTCAGGCAATTTAAAGCAGATAAGACTGTGATAGTTTATAATTAAGGTTCAAATCTTAATGAGACAAGAACACAATACAAGGGGAACACATTAGGATAATCAACCAATTACAGGCCAGGGGGCGGAGACAATTTATTACTTAATTATTAATCAGTTATTCATTAATCATTATCTTTTGGGTTGTTGTTGTTGTTGTAGTCTCATCTGTTTATATATTCATAAGACCTGATCCATGTCAGTTGGGGTTCAGAGAAAATTATGAAACAAACAAAACGACATAAATTGAGAATTTATTACATAAATTAATCATGAATTAATCATTAATAACCTACATTTTGGCAGATGTCGATTAATTAAAGCTAAAAAAGAAGAAAACTTGGCTTTGTTGTGTACATTTACAACAGATCTTTGTCTGTGAAATAACGTGTGCAGTGTAGGTTTTTATCTTACTGAGGGAACAAATTGTAGAATTTTTAAATGATGCAGATTTGATCATTCCAAAGTTTTGATCTGTTTTTCCACGTTAAATTTTTAAATTTACATTTTTTAGTTTCCACATGAACTTTTTCACATCATGCCACTGCACAGTGTTTTAGTTCTTAAGCTCACATAGCGTGTTTAACACTGGACATTGAGCAGCTTTACAGAAATATAGAAATCATGATAGAGTTTAAAGTTAAGTTATTATTTTTCTCTAATATTTATCCCCAATGAGAAGCCTGAGGTGACGGTGGTGAGGAAAAACACCCTGAGATGATCTGAGGAAGAAACCTTGAGGAACCTGGCTCAGAAGGGAACCTCATCCTCATCTGGGTGACACTGGACAGGAAATGATATAAATGTAAATAATGTCCTTTCGTCAAATGTTTACACTCACAAAGAATTTAGCTCTCGAGGAACTAAAGGTTTCATGGTATTCCAGGATTCCCGAGTCGATCCGGAGCTCCGGTTCCCGTCTGTGTGGAGTTTCACACGTTCTCCCGTGTCCATGCGAGCTTCTGCCTTTCCTCCAAGTTCTCCTGCAGATGTACCAGTACCTGGATTGGTGACTCTTAATGTGACTCTTTTCTGTCAGTATTCCCGGAATAGTCTAAGGCTCTACAATGAAGATGTTGATATGTTTCATCAGATGTTCTTACATATTTTTCATTCAGTTTTCATTCATTATCTGTGGATGTTAAAAAATGGGTGAAGGAGAACATTCAGCCCAGTATGTTCTGCTCTCTGAGACACCACAAAGACAAAAAAGTGCTTTAAACACATTACTCTGAATCCAAAATGTGATTCGTCTTTTTTCCAGAAGGTGATCTAAAGTGACCGTTATGTTTTCATATCTGGTTTGAGACTGAACGTCCCCACAAGGACAGGAATATCTCAGAAGGAGATGAGGGAGATGTTCTCCTGAGGAAAACATGTTTTCAGTTAAGTTGTAGGCTTTAGTCTTTCCTTTTGGTGTCTGAGGTTAAAGGCGGCGTCAGATGTCTGTAGGTGAAGGTGTTAGTAGTTTATTAGATTAGTTGTGTGTTATATCAGTGGAAAGTTCTCAGAAGGATAGTAAGACAAACGTGTGTGTGTGTTTTATGGAGAGAAAGTATAAGACGTCTTGTGGGTGAAGGAACGTCCTGGGCGGTGAATCCCATATTTAGCCATATGGACGGTCAAATGTCTTTGCACAGCGAATTGCAGATGAGCTCCTTAAAAAAAAGGAGCGAGGCTCAGCTTCAGCCAGTGGGAGCGGCGCTCGGGGAAAGTATCGGATGTCCTTCAGAACTCGTCAAAGGCCAAAGCACATATTTGTCAGCTGCCTGCGACTCTAAGCTCGCACTCCAGGTCAGCGGTCAGTTCGGTGCAGACGCTCTTCGCCTCCTCTCCGTTTTTTTTCTTTCTGTGGGCCAGCGGGACGTTAAGCAGCCATGGATGCCATCAAGAAGAAGATGCAGATGCTGAAGCTCGACAAGGAGAATGCCTTGGACAGAGCAGAGCAGTCTGAGGGAGACAAGAAGGGAGCGGAGGACAGAACCAAGGCGGTCGGTTTCCGTGCGGACGTTAAAACAACTGCTTTCAAAAAAACTGCTTCTACTGACCAGTGATCGATTACATGTAGTAATGATGATGACTTTTATTTGCTAGCAAACTTCAATCTGACTAACAAGCTCATAAGTTATAACTGTTAAAAATCTAATACAAAAAGTATGAATTAATCGTTACTTAATCGTTAATAACTTTTTTATTTGTTTAGATACTAAAAAAAAAGCAAAATATGATCCAACATCCGTTCACGTAATTCTATTTACAGATAAAAAGAACATTAGAACGCTAGAACCCTGAAATCTTTACATAAGCACCGATTTCTTTTTACAAGCGCTTTATTCCATAGTCGCCTGAATCTCATCCTGGAGAAGGAGAACTGAGTGACGTTCTTAGAAACGCACTAAAAAAAAGCTTCTAAAGTGCAGCGTTCCTCATGGAACCTTAAACATACGGCTTTTACCTGGAACGTTGAGTGACTGCAGTTTACCTTTAACTACAGAAATCTTTTTTTTTTTAATTTTTTATCCAGGTGAAAGAAGCTTTTTTCTGAAGAGAATGCGACTTGGATAAACCTGATAAAGAATTTAACCGTATCAGTGACTTTAATATGACATCACACTCTACAGATTATTAACCACTGTGCATGTTTGTAGTCGCACCACATCTCGTTTTTTTTTAAATCCTTTTTCTTTTCTCTCTCTCTCTCTCTCTCTCTCTCAGCTGGAGGATGACCTGGTTGCCCTGCAGAAGAAGCTCAAAGGAACCGAGGACGAGCTGGACAAGTACTGCGAGGCCGTGAAGGATGCTCAGGAGAAACTGGACCTGGCTGAGAAGAAGGCCACTGATGTGAGTCGTAAAGCTGCTCGTATATAAGAAAAAATAGGGAAAAAGTGTGTATTTTCAGGTCATGAACACAGAGACAGAAATACACCGAGCTGAGAACATGTAAACAGCGGCGAGGAATCCTTACTGAACGAACGATGAACCTGACACCGATTTCACAGCAGCGCCATTAAACGTGTTTCTATGACACGCTGCAGCTCGAAGTGTTAAATTTAGAGCAGAGCTTTATAAGGTCACAGCAGGTACGAGCCCCTGAAAGCCAAGAGGTTGAAATATGTGTAGGCTACATATAATGTTTCACCGTTCTTTCCCTGCAGAGACGAGAGAGATCTATTTCTGAGGCAAACGAATCTGAGTAACACTTTTACATGAAGTGTGGATCTCAGAAACCTGCCTCATGTGATGAAGATTGTGATAAGAATTTAAAGCGAATGTAAAGACAGCAAAGATCACTAATGTGAGCAGAATGAGAGTTTCAGCATTAACCCCTAGAGGGCGCTGATGCACATTTTCCCCATTCTCATTTAAATGAAGAAACAAATGATGGAAAAAATGAAATCCAGATTCTTCTTTAAAAGCTTTTTCCAGATTATTTCATTTTAATAAAGCACCATAATAATAATAATAATAATAATAATAATAATAATAATAATAATAATAATAATAATAATAATGCGTTTGTGATTAGTGGAAATTTCTGAATTATTTATTTCTTTAAAGAAAATGAATATTACTCTGTTTTTAATATCAACCCAACCCAGGAAATGAACAGCATGGGACATGACCATAATAAATCCTGAACAGTTGTTTAGGTAAGGAACTGATGCTCTAAATATAGAGAGGAAAAAGCTTTACAATAAAAACTATTACTGGATCAGTGTACATGTGTTTCAATGATTAAATAATTATAGCTTGTCTTCATAGCTTGTAAAATTGAGCTCATGGACAAGAGCAGAGAAATAAACAATTTATCTGTTGAGTTATAGATACAGTTGAGCTAAAACTCAGAAAAACGAGTGATTCTACATTTGTTTATTTTATTTTAACACTAATTTTACTTTAGATATCACAGCAGGTTGCGTTTCGCGAATTGGATTTTCAAAAGTTCGGTTATTTGAGTAAATGGAGGATTTTATTGAGACGATCTGGCAACCCAGGTCTCATACGCTCCATAGAAATAATAACAGAGCTGCGTAAAAAAACACACACGCGCTCACGTTCAAAAATAATTAGTAGGATTTTTTTTCCTCTATACAAATCCTGCTACCTATTGCTTTAGTATGCTGGTCTGGGTGTAACCTAGGAGATGCCCGTGAACTTCCGGTTCTTTTGGCGCGTCTCTCGGTGCGCGTGCAGTGCCAACACCCAGCCTCAGTTCATCCACCCATCTATCCTGAAGCTCTGAGATCATCAGCATGGCCGGAGTCCCGCACCTCGAGGCCGTGAAAAAGAAAATCAAATCTCTGCAAAAGCTGACTGATGAAACGCAGAATAAGAGCGCGAGACTACAGGCGGAGCTCGAGACGCAGAGAGCGGCGCGTGCGGCGGTAAGGCCGCCGTTAAATCCGTGCAAAGCGCATTAGCACCGAATCTGACAGCTCTCTAGTTACTACGTGTAAAATAATACGAATCTAACACACACACACACACACACGCACACACACACACACACACACACAGTAGTGATGCTGCAGAGCATGCAGGTGTAGGGTCTGGGCCGCACGTGCTGTAGACGTTTAGAGAGGTCCGGTTTACTGTCACCTGTTTATTCTAAACAAACATGAGCTAAACTTTTATCAGCTGACTGAAAACCGTTTTAATGACCTTTAACATTTTATTTTCATTTAGATGTAGGATTTTTACTTTCATCCTCTTGTACACATTTAAACATTATTTAGATAGATAGATAGATAGATAGATAGATAGATAGATAGATAGATAGACTCCCTCACTCCGTTTCGTCACAGCCATGTATTTAAGTAATTAGACAAATTGTTTACATAATTAATGTTTATCTGTTTGTCCTAATCTTGTATTTAACACTATGAATCTATAATTAATCATGTAATTTATCTACAATTAATCTATAATTAATCTATAATTAATCATGTAATTACTCTATAATTAAGCCTGTAATTAATCTATAATTATTCCTGTAATTAATACTGTATTTAACACTATGTAATTAATCTATAATATATGTATAATTAATTCTGTAATTTAACACTGCATTCTGTTATTTATCTTTTTTTTTTAAAAAAAAACATTATTAAATATTATAAAGACAGCAATTAATAACTGAAGTAACTAAATGGAAAACAAATGGTAAAGAGAGCGTTTGAATTATTTGTGTTATTTATAATCGTTGATCTGTGAGGAGGAATGTGTTTATATATAACGTTAAAGGAAGGAGCCTCCAGTGTCAGAGGTGAGGTTGTATCTTCAGGACAGAGGAGTTTACAGTTTACAGTATTAACTCTGAGAGATATAAAGACAGGTTCCTGAGGGAACGAGTGTTTATAGCTGCTATAACGTACGGTTCTCCCTTGCTGTGCCGATGTTCCACGAGCTGCTGTGGTGAAAGGGGAATTAAAGACATGGAGTTGGACAAGAAAATAATCCGGTCACTATAGTGGGAGTCATTTAGTGGGTCAGTGTTTGAAGCGGTGTTGTGTTGCGTGTGCAGGCTGAGGGCGACGTGGCTTCCCTGAACAGACGTATCCAGCTGGTTGAGGAGGAGTTGGATCGCGCTCAGGAACGTCTGGCCACGGCTCTGCAGAAGCTGGAGGAGGCTGAGAAGTCTGCTGATGAGAGCGAGAGGTGCGTGTCTTCACTCACATGAGTTCTCTCTCACAGTCCATGTATTTGGGATATATATATATATATATATATAATGTGTTATAAATGTGTAATAGAGCTTAAACAGTATTTTTGAAATAGATTTTGATCTTTTATGGATTTTTTTTTTGAGAATTTAACAGCACAAAACTCAAGAAGCACTTTAAAATCCTCAGAGAAAGGAAGCTAATATCAGCTAACTCATTCACTTTTGTCTAATTTTAGCAATACTAGCTTCTTGTAATGTAGCACCGCTAGCTCAGTAACAGCAGGGTAGGTAAACTAGTCTGTTTGTGGAGATTAATTAGAGAATCGACTATTTAAATAGAAAAATAGAGAATTTTTGATGGTTAAAGATGGCTAAGAAAACAAAAGCTTTGTTTTAGTTCCAACTTCTTGTGCTAAAGCTAATTTCACAGAGAATCTTCTTTAGATGCTCCAGTGGTCCGTCTTTATGAAAGAAGTCCACTGATTGTGATGTTAAAATGTTAGCAAAGAAACTTGAAATGTGTCTCATTAGCGCCTTCGGTTCTCTAATCCGTCCTCAAAATGACGTTGATTAAACAGCGTGATGTTACGGGAAACATTAATGAGGAAAGATTCTAATAATATATTCATAATGTGTGTGTCTGTCAGAGGCATGAAGGTTATTGAGAACAGGGCTCTGAAGGATGAGGAGAAGATGGGGGTGCAGGAGCTCCAGCTGAAGGAGGCTAAGAACATCGCTGAGGACTCAGACCGTAAATACGAGGAGGTGAGCTAGCTTTCTGTCCTTCAGTCACGCTTTACTCTACTGTCCACACCCTCCCTCATCCTGTACTGTGTGTGTGTGTGTGTGTGTGTGTGTGCAGGTGGCTCGTAAGTTGGTGATCGTTGAGGGTGAGTTGGAGCGTACAGAGGAGAGAGCTGAGCTGAACGAGGGGTAAAACTGATACTGATCACATATCAATATAGATACTGATACGCATCTGATACTGATTCTGTTTCAGAATCTGATACTGATTCAGATACTGTTCCAATTTTGATTTAGATTCAGTTTCTGATACTTGTAGCGATACTGATTTGATTCTGCTCTGATTCTAATACTGATCCTGTTCTGATTCAGATTCTGATACTGATACATACTGATAATGATACTGATCTTATATCACTACAGATACTGACACGGATCTGATACTATTTCAGATTCTTATACTGATTCTGACACTGATCCAATTCTGTTTCAGATTCTGATGCTGATAGTGATTCTGACACTGATCTGATTCACATACTGATACTGATTCTGATCTGGATTCAGATTCTGTTACTGATACTAATACTAATACTGATGCTGATACTGATCTGATTCTGATTCAGATTCTGTTACTGCTACTGATCTGATTCTAATTCAGATTCTGTTACTGATCTGATTCTGATGCAGATTGTCCAATCTCTTTTTAGTAAATGCTCTGAACTAGAGGAGGAGCTGAAGACAGTCACCAACCTTATGAAGTCCCTGGAGGCCCAGGCTGAGAAGGTAAGTGTGTGTGTGTGTTTGTGTGTGTATATGTGTATGTGTGTGTGTGTGTGCCTGTGTGTGTGTGCATGTGTGTTTATATGTCTGTGTGTATGTGTGTGTGGTGTGTGTGTGTCTGCATATATGTGTGTCTGTAAGTCTGACTCACTTCTTCTGTTCTTTTTGTGTACAGTACTCTTCAAAGGAGGACAAATATGAGGAGGAGATCAAGGTTCTGACCGATAAGCTGAAGGAGGTGTGTTCAGATGCATCACAAATTAACTGATTACGATGAGCAATTACTGAACAAATACATGACCACAGTTTATTGTAACTAGAACTCTTATTATATTAAATTAATGTGTGTTTGTGTGTGTGTGTGTGTGTGTGTGTGCGTTCCTCTCAGGCTGAGACTCGTGCTGAGTTCGCTGAGAAATCAGTCGCCAAGCTGGAGAAGACCATCGATGATCTGGAGGGTAAGTCACTTCCCACAAAACCTCTCTCACACCTCAGGTCTCAGGATAAATTCCATAAATTTCCTATAAAAACCTTGATTTGTTTTTTCCCTTGCTTTTTCTAGTTTCTGTTTCTCTTCATCTTTTTTCATTTGCTTCAACATCTTTTTTTCTCTCCGTTCCCACTCGTTTTGTCTGTTTCTCTGTTTGTCTTTCTGTTTTTGCCTCATCATCATCATCCTGCTCCTCCTCCTTCTCCTCCTCCTCATCACCCACAATCCTTTGCACCGCCTCCCCGTGTAGATGAGCTGTATTCTCAGAAACTCAGATTCAAAGCCATCACCGAGGAGCTCGACCACGCCCTGAACGACATGACCTCCATGTAAATATTTCGCTAAGGAAATGACAGAAGAAACTGCGGCATAAAATACATCCAACATTTAACGTTTGTTAGAATAAAAAGTTATTTTTCCAAGCTGTTTTTTCCTCTTTTATCCCATTTTCTTGTTTCTTCTTTATTTTCGGTTTCTGTGTCATCCTCATAGATAAACATAATCTCATCCCGAGTCGCTCACTTAACGCTTTAGTTCTTCTGCATTTCTCTTTCCTTTCTTGCTTTCTGTCCCTACTTCCCTCCATCCATGGCGCTCAGTTATTCCATCCGCTGTACAGAACTTCCGAGTGGTTTTGCTTTCTGTAAAATAATAAACCTTCACTTCAGCGGCATAAAACTTCCCACTCATTCGGTCTCTTTTAGTTTGTTTTAGTCTTTTCTTATATCTTTAATTTATTCTCGAGAAGCTTGAATAAAATCTGGAAAAGCTCTTCTAACTACCTCCTGCTTTGTTCTTTTGTTTTTTGACCTTTTATCTGTGAAAATTTCCAGTTCACACGTGAAATATGAGGCTGTTTATCTACAGTACTAACATCTGTCTTTTTCTCCTTCACTCCATCTCTCTGTCTCTCTTTTCTGATCAGACCGACTCCATCATCAGCTTCAGGAAAACCAAGTGCTTTCACACGAGCTCAGTTTGGCACTGAATGCAGACTAAACTGTGGTTTTTTAATACCAGAACATTTACATTACAGGGATTTAAACTTTCAGTGCTGAAGCTTCGCTCTGTAGCCCTATTCACACGGGTTTAAGTTTACATTAGGAAGTCGATTCATTCCATAATTTTCAGACGCTTCGATCAGTCGTGTTAGTGGGAAGACCAAATCACCTTCTTCTTCGATTTCTATTTAATTCTGCTTCTATCTGATAATCTTGCCCATGTTAGGAACAGGTTTACTGACCGGTTAAAACGTTTTTTCTCACTGTATTTAATCTCCTAGCATGTGGGTTCCTGAGCAGGACGATTCTAAAGCCGAATAAAGAGGCTGCTATAATCACTGCAGCTAGAAAAGCACTTTATATTTATCATAAACTACAATATCATGCAGCTTTTAGTTAGGTAGAAATAAATGCATGAGCACTTATTGTATAGATCTTTCTCTAAATAAATTAAAAACATTTTAACGTGCGGTTACTGAAAGGGAAGCAGGGTGTGTAAACTCAGAGAACTATCATGTCATTGAGACAGCAGGGGAAAAAAAACAGGTCCAGTTTCCAGTCTGAGTCCAGAGTCCAGTCTGAAGCAGAAATCAAGATGCAAGATTTAGTGATGCACTATAAAAAGGACAGATCGAGTGTAAACAGGATCAATTGCGTCTCACAGGCATGCGGCGATCCGATCTCTCCGACCCAAATCAGAGGAGGCGTGTGCTAGAGGTGTATTTCTGTGACAATGTTTTGTGTCCTTTATTGAAATTGCTATGCAAATAAAGTTGAAATGAATTGAATAAGATCAAATCACATGTTTAACGTGAACATGAATGTGTCTCGATGGTATATATACCAGACAGCAACGAAGAAGCAAGTAATCACACGGTGAGATCGTTAGGAAATGGCGGATAGACGTGACGCTGTGACGACACCAGTCGCTTTTCAGATCTTCACGTGTCTTCTCGTCTCTCATTCGTTTATAAGTTCCGTTAACAGACCTCGCAATCCAAAATGTTCGAAACAGGTACATGTGACAGGATTAGCTGGAAATTTCTGGAAAAAAATAAAAGCAATGTGTGTGATAACCAATCCAATGCTATGACTGGACTTGGGATCTGATCACCCAGGAAGTTAAAACAAATGTGAAACATCACACCACGTGACTTTATTATATTACATGTAAACTTTACACTAAAGAACTCTGAATGATGTGAAGAAATCTGGCCTCATCTGGGAAAGCGGATACGAGAGATTCATCACCCAGAGAAACTAATCCCATCCTCACAGGGCAGGATCTGTGCATGAGGAAGATGAAGATCTTCATGGAGATCCATCATCCTTCTTACGGCCTTCATCCTTCTTATTATAGAAATGAAACTCACTACAGAATCAACCAGAGCTGTTTATGATCACTCATATGTTCATAGATTGTTTTTTTTTTTCGGTTGATCTGATTAAACGTTGCTGCTGGAACGTTCTCTGAAGTGACTTTGCTTTGTGTTTGGAGCGTTCACTGAGTGTGTGACACTGAAATACACCATGACATCATATACAAAACCCCAAGTGGACGCCGATATGACATGGAAATGTTTTTCCAGTCATGTTTCACTCACACACCGATTCCTCAGGACATTATTTATTTACTCCTGATTCACACACAGAGCCAGAAAACTTCAGCCTGAAACAGTAAGAACTGAGATAACAGAGAAATGAATTATTCCTGTATGTCCATGTCTGTTCTGTTTTGTTTATAACCAAATGAGTACAAAAACATCCATCCATTTTCTATACTCGCTTTATTCCTAATTAGGGTCATGGGGATCTGCTGGAGCCTATCCCAGCACACATTGGGCAAAAGGCAGGGGTACACCCTGGACAGGTCACCAGTCCATCACAGGGCCACACATATAGACAGACAACCACACACACTCACCCAATGTTTTTGGAGTATGGGAGGAAACCAGAATATCCAGAGTAAACATGCAAACTCAACACAGAAAGGCCCCTGCCTGTTTCAGCCCAGGATTCGAACCCAGGACCTTCTTGCTGTGGGGCAGCAGTGCTGACCACTAATCCACCATGCTGCCCATAAGTACAAAAACATGTACTTCATTAATTGAGGATGCAAGAAAAAGGGCAGACTTGTTTAGTACTTTATTACCAACATGTCATTTTTTAGACTTCATCTGATTTAGTTGTAACTGTTGTTGTTGTATTTGTAATTGTCGTAATTGGATTTTTTTTTTTTTTTTGGATAAGGTGAAACATTTATAGCTACCCTGAACATACTTGAAAATCTGTAAAAAATCCGAAAACTATTATGGAGGATAGGCAGCATGGTGGCTTAGTAGTTAGCTCTGTTGCCTCACAGCAAACAGGTCCTGGGTTCAGATCCTTTCTGTGTGGAGTTTGCATGTTCTCCCCGAGCCTGCGTGGGTTTACTCCGGGTACTCCGGTTTCCTCCCCCAGTCCAAAAACATGTACATTAGGTTTATTGGTAATTCTAAATTGTCCATAGTAGTGAGTGTGTGTGGTTGTCTGTCTATATGTGTGACCCTGTGATGGACTGGTGACCTGTCCAGGGTGTACCCCTGCCTTTCACCCAGTGTGTGCTGGGATAGACTCCAGCAGATCCCTGTGATTAGGAATAAAGTGGGTATAGAAAATGGATGGATGG
>NC_080719.1:1397500-1440000 GCF_019097595.1 Hemibagrus wyckioides
CAACAACTTACCAACTATTACTATTTAAACTCTCTCTGTCTTTGTCTCTCTCTCTCTCTCTCTCTCTCTCTCTCTCTTTAGAGTGTCTTCCTGCTGCCCCAGACAGTGTTGTTAATGATGGACAATGAGAGCTTTACTGGACATCACGGTGCTTTCAGGCATAAAAAAGGTAAGATTTTGTTATTGTTACTCTATGATAAACGTTATTAAAACGTGATTATTGATCCTGTGTCCGATCCTGTAGCCAAGCGATGTCAGTCGGCGGACAAGTTGGACGTGGTGGACAGACTGAGACGTTTGCTGCCCAGCAGCTGTGACCTTTTATGCGTCATTACTCCAGGAATCGTCTGTAAGTCTCTCTCTTTATCTTGTCTCTTCTGTATCTGTTCCAGATTAAATATATGAAGTTTAGATTCATCCCACGAGAGCATTTAAGAAATCAAACCCTCACCTGTCCTCGGGGCATTGTGGAAAATTCATTATTTTATCATTTGCTATCAGACGATAGTGATGTGTGTAATGGCGTATAGGTTTACTCTGAGTATCAAAGACTGAATTAAAAAAATACTTTTAAAAATGTTAACAAAAATCTCTCAAGCTGTAAAATGGTTAATGTTTTATATTTGTAAAGATTCAAAACATTTAATATCAAATCAGCTGCTTCCTGAATTTGGAATTATTATTTTTGCAAAATATCTTTGTGATATCTGAGAAGTTCTCCGAGTCAAAATGATATCAGTGTAGTATCGTGGTTTCTGCTCTATTTTTAATACATTTTTGACAAAGAACAGTAAAATCCAACATTGAGCAACGTTTACTAAATTGCGTTACAGTTCCTGAGAATTTTTTTATTTTTATTTCATGAAAGTGGAAACTTCTGCTTTCTGAATCTGATCAATTTTAAACACTCAACATTGTGTGAAAGTTTATTTCTATAATTTATTTTTAGTTATTTAGATCATTTTACCTCGTGAGCTGCTGTCTGTGAGAATCAAGGGGAAGGTGTACAGGACAGTGGTGAGACCGGCCATGCTGTATGGTTTAGAGGCAGTGTCACTGAGACAGAGACAGGAGTCAGAGCTGGAGGTAGCAGAGCTGAAGATGTTGAGGTTCTCTTTGGGAGGGACACGGTTGGACAGGATTAGGAACGAGTACATCAGAGGGACAGCTCATGTTGGACGTTTGGGGGAGAAAGTTAGGGACGAGAGATTAAGATGGTTTGGACATGTCCAGAGGAGGGAGAGTGAGTATATCGGTAGGAGAATGTTGGACATGGAGCTGCCAGGCAGGAGGAAAAGAGGAAGGACAAAGAGGAGGTATATGGATGGAATAAATGAGGATATGAAGCTAGTGGGTGTAAGTGTTGAGGATGCAGAAGACAGGGATAGGTGGAGAGAGATGAGTCGCTATGGAGACACCTGAAGGGAAAAGCCCAAAGAAGAAGACCTCATGAGCTGCTGTCGTAAACAGATACATAAATTTATAAAAAATAAATAAATAAGCAAACAAACAAATAAATAAATGGATCAAAATAATATAGAAATTCTATCAATAATATAAATTATATTATCAATAACAGAATATAAAAATTGTAAACAAATGATATCTAGAAATATTAGATTCATTCAGTCATTGTGGGCGGTGGTGGCTCAACTGGTTAAGGCTCTGGGTCGTTGACCGGAAGATCAGGGTTCAAACCCCAGCACTGCCAATAATAAAACTGCCACTGTTGGGGCCCTTAAGCAAGGCCCTTAACCCTCTCTGCTCCAGGGGTGCTATATCATGGTTGACCCTGCGCTCTGACCCCAACCTCCAAGGATGTGCTGTAATGTATATGTGATAAATAAAGGCTAATTCTATTTCAGTCAGGTTGATTTGTTTATTAATGTTTAAGTTCTCTGCTCTGTTGTTGTACATCGTGTTGTTTTGTCTGCAGTGACCCCCAGCGAGCCGGCCGGTCAAGTCCCTAAGGAGTTCATGGAGGGTGAAGCTGGTTTCAGTCTTCTGTTTCCTGCGATGGAGGGAGTTCATATCCGACCGTTTCACTTCTGCAAAAACAGCCTCAGCGACACCACTTTAGAGAAAGCAGGTAACCCTAACGGCTTCTCAGCAGGTATTTAAATAGAGAAATATGCAGATCCGTCAGTATGAGAATGATGAGGCGTGGTGTTCTGGTCATCTTGAAGGCCTGGCTGCGAATCCTGACCTGAAGGTGGTGCTGCTGTTCGGCTATGAAGCCTACAAAACCGGAGCGGCACGCTTCCTTAACCAGCTGCTGGAACCTCTGGGGCGGAGTAACGTCCTCATCGCCGGAGGACATGTGGAGAGTGTCTTACCACACAAGAGGGACTGGTCAGTATTACACAGAGTTCATATACAGGGCATGTGGATGCTCTCAGGTGATGAAATTATTCTTAATTATTTATTAAATAAATATTAGAAAAATAGTTAGAGGCACACCTCTGTTTCAGGAAAAACTTTTACTACTTTTATCTCCTTATTTTTAAATTTCTTACAACACATTTTGTCAACTAAAAATTTTAGAGAGAGAGAGAGAGTGGCAGACAGAAAGAGACAGATGGAGGGAGACAGGGAGAAGGAGAGATAGCGAGAGAGACAGATGGAGGGAGACACGGAGGGATAGAGACAGGGAGAGTGAGGGAGAGGGGGGAGGGAGACAGAGGGAGAGGGGGGAGAGGGAGTGGAGGGGGGGGCACAGAGAGAGACCCAAAATTATAATATAAATGGTAGAGACGTATGTATAGGATGCAGGGGGTTGTTTTAAATTGTTTGTTTTTGTTTATATGATTTGATCCTCTGTCGAAAAGCAGGATCATGTGCTGAAGGTCAAACTGGTGAGGAACCGAGACACGCCTCTGTTTCAGAAAAAACTCCGCCCCTTTTGTGTAACTCAAATAACTTTCAAAGAGTGTTTAACTCTGTCTAAAGACTGAATACTGATGTGCTTAATTGTGTGTGTGTGTGTGTGATGTTCCCAGCTGTTCTCCCGGTTCCTTCGGTGTGACAGGTCTCACCCTGAGCGGTCCCAGGATTCAGGGCGCCTCGGTGCTGATGGATCAGGCAGTGAACACGCCCGCGTCAGCCGAGGTCACCATGCGTCGCCTGAAAGCCGCCAACATTCCGGAGTCCAACACGGTCGGCTTCATGTTCGCCTGCGTGGCGCGCGGACACAACCACTACAGCGATCAGCCCAACGTGGAGGCCGACATCTTCCACAAACTCTTCCCCAGAGTGCCTCTGTTCGGCTTCTTCGGAAACGGAGAGATCGGCTGCGACAGAATCGTCAAAGAGAACTACACACTGAGTCAGACGGATGCTAACGGACTGCAGCACGGCTACACCACCGTCATGAGCCTGGTGCACTTGGGATGACACACACACACACACACACACACACACACACACAGTATCATTCTCTCAAGACTCAGGTTTTTTTTTCTTTCATCTCTTTTCTCTAACTAAAAGATGTAAAATCTCATCCATAGAGTTTTTATTCTCTTTCACATCAATTTCTTAGAACATTTTAAAATCAGGGCACTTTTAAATCATCAAGCTGTTCAAGAAAACTGAAAACTTTCCTTTGACTTAGACGTGAAATCCTCTTGATTTAGTTCTGCTCTTAAAACGTGACCAAGACACACACACACTCCTCTGTTGTGTATCTGACTAAAGCAGAGGTTTGTGTGTGTGTGTTGGGGGGGTATTAAAAAATCTAATAATAATAATAATAATCAAATTCCTTCTCAGTCCTGATCAATCCTGTTGATCTGTCTTTGTTTCCTCTTGTGATATTGATCCAGTTCTGTTTACTTTCATATTGCAGCTCCTCCTTGTCCTGACCCTCACCTCCTGACCCTCACCTCCTGACCCTCACCTCCTGACCTAAACCAATCGTCTACATTTATTACAATCCTCTAATAAGGTCAGGTACGTTTCTGAGCTCAGAGCTGCAGGGATTCTTTCAAAGCAGAATAACTTCATAAAGTCAACGTTAGTATGGATTCATAACAGAATAAAATCTGATGATCTGTAGAGCTTTGTGGTTTCAGGGTTCTCCGTTTCTCGTCTTCAGTGTTACAATAAAGAGCCGAGTTCTTTACTTTACACCATTTTTTTCCTTCTCGTTATTATAATAAATCTGAAATATTTTCTGGAATTAAGACCAACCCTAAATCTGCTATTGGTTCTTTTTTATCTTTTTTTTTTTTTTTTTTTTTTAAAGCTATTAGACCAAGTGGAATCTTGTTTAAACGGTTCCTGATAATTAGCATGATTAAATGTAAATAAATTGCATAAATCATCCAATAATTGTAAGTAGAATAAATAATTAGTTTTGTTAAATTTATGTAAATAAATGATCCATGCTATTTTAATCATTAAATTTTTTTTTCCATTACAAAATAAGAAATTTTGTGCATTTATTTATTTATTCATTATTTTTTTCAATTAATGGATTTAATCCAAACCGTATACAGTCGTGTCCATAAGTATTTGGACAGCGAGGTATTTTCTGTATTTCTGCCTCTGCATCACGATTAGGGATTTTAAATGAAGATCATAATGCTCGTTGTTCATGGGAACTCTCAACATGGTCCAAAGAGGTGATGAACTATTTCTATTTCTATGATGCAAGTGACCGTCATTAGGCTTCAAAACAAAATGGACCGATCAGAGAAAGAGCGAGAACTGTAGGAGTGGCCAAATCAACGTTCTGCTACGTTCTTCAACACCCTGGAGAGCTTGGATACCCCAGAACCAGTTCTGTAGAAGATCCACAATAAATAACTAATGTGGATCATCTCAGAATTCTTTCCTCAGTGAAGAAAAACTCCTTCAGAACATCTAGCCAAGTCAAGAACACACCTGAGGAGACAGAAACATCATCAAAGTCAACGATCAAGAGACGCCTTCATGAACGTAATTACAAGAGCAAGAGTCTTTGGACAGAAAAAAACAAGAACATGAACTTGTAGCAGAATGATGAGAAGAGTTTGGAGAAGGAAAGGAAAGGCTGAAGATGATCAGAAGCTCCACATGATGAGCTCAGTGTTCTGACACGGGTGTGTATGGATGTCGGAGATACATATGATACACATGATATATATATATATATATATATATATATATATATATATATATATATATATATATATATATATATATATATATATATATATATATATATATATATGTATATAATATACAGTACTCACAAAAAGTTAAGGATATTTGGCTTTTGGGTGAAATTTATGGAAAATGTAAAAAGTTCACACTACAGTGATATTATATCATGAAAGTAGGGCATTTAAGTAGAAGCTGCAGTGGTGATTTCCTCATCTCAAACAATTTACTGAAACAAAAGCCAACAACAGTGGTGGGTATACCACAACAAAAAATCTCAATGTCTCAATAATCTGTCATGTGCCCTTGACCATCAATTACAGCTTGACCACGACGTCTCATGCTGTTCACGAGTCGACTTATTGTCTGCTGAGGCATGGCATTCCACTCTTCTTGAAGGGCGGCCCTCAGGTCATTGAGGTTCTGGGGTGCAGGGTTACGAGCCTCTACACGGCCACTCGGCTGATCCCAGAGGTTTTCTATGGGATTCGGGTCTGGAGAAAGTGCAGGTCACTCCATTTGAGGTACCCCAGCCTCCAGCAGCCGTTCCCTAATGATGCTCCTCGATGAGCTGGAGCATTGTCGTCCATGAAGATGAAATTAGGCCTGTGTTGTTCATGTAGGGGCACAATGACTGGATTAATGATGTTATTCAGGTAGTATTGGCTTGTCACTGTACCATTCACAAGATGTAGGTCAGTTCTGTATTGAGTGGACACACCTGCCCAGACTGTAACACCACCACAACAGTGGCTGATGCATAGCGCTCTCCTTGACATCTCCAACATCGTTGGGTCCATCATTTCTGCTCAACGTGAATCGACTTTCATCAGAGAACAGCACTGAAGCCCACCGGTCCCTCGTCCAGTGTAAATGCTCCCTGGCCCGACGCCTGTGCCTGGTGATGTGGTCAGGTACCCTTGCAGGTCGTCTAACACGCAGACCACGCTGATGTAAACAGTTTCGAATGGTCTGACGTGACACTTGGGTTCCTCTCACCTCCCTTAAATGTGCCTGGAGTTGAGTGACATTCATCATCCGGTTCCGCAGGGCACTGTTCACAATGAAGCGGTCTTCAACGGGGGATGTGGCCAAAGGACGTCCACTTCTATGCCTTTCTGTGACTCTTCCAGTCTCTGTATCTCTGTCCCAACCTGCTGATGACACTCTGTGACACTCTAAGCTCAGTGGCCACTTCCCTCTGAGAACATCCTGTTTGAAGCCTCACAATGGTGAGGTTCTGTTGATCAGTTGTTAGGTGTGGTCTTGGTCTCATGATGTCAAAATGTGAACAGCATGATGAAGAGGACTGTTTAAATACCAATTCTAATGGAACCAGAAAATTTATTGGTGGATTCATGGATCAAACACCAGTTGTGAATTTTGCCGTTAAGCACCTTGTTAGAGAACGTTCTGCAGAAAGTACTGAAACACTGAACAGTTGGACATGTGCATTCAGAAGGGTAGAGAAGGTCAAATTAAGTTCCCCTGGAAAGGTTATAGTGCATTTTAGGTGCATCCTGAAATTTCACCTGAAAGCCCAGTATCCTTAACTTTTTGTGAGTAGTGTATAAATATATATATATATTATATAGAGGAATAGGAATGTTTTATTTTTTTGTTGCATTAATCAGTTTTGCTGACTTTTTTTGTCCATTGCAGTCTGGTGTTCCTGCGTGTCATGGCTTTTTTCCGATAAGCGCGCGCACACACACACAGACACACAGACACTGCGACGTGGGGCTGGGGCAGAAATCAGGGTTGCCAGATCCAAGTCATACCCTCATAACAGTTTTTTTTTTACGTTACACCACATGTTAAACCCATAGGTTTCCAGCAGGGGGCGCAGAGCCATTCACAGCTTTCTAAAGCTTTACAATTCAAAAATCTTTTTTTTTTTAGATTAAAGTAATGATTTTTTTCCTGTAATAAAATACAAAAAGCCTTTCTTATTTGTATTTTTCTTTTAATCTTTTTTTTTTTTTTTTTTTTTAAAAAAACAGTTTTGTGAGGACGATCTCATCCCTTACACTTAATACAATAATTTTTTTTTTTTTGCTTCATGGTTTAATGCTCAGTGTGAAATCAGAACAAACCAAAAGAATAAACTTGTGAAATTGTGTGTATGTGGAACAGGATGTGAAATTATGCCGATGAATTTCTGTTATAAACAGGAAGTCAGAGTGGCAGCATGTTCAAGCGCTTCATTGATTTACAAAACATTTACATTTTACATTTACGTCATTTAGCAGAGGCCCGTATCCAGAGCGACTTACATTTTATCTCATTTTATACAACTGAGCACTTGAGGGTTAAGGGCCTGGCTCAGGGGCCCAGCTGTGGCAACTTGGTGGACCTGAGATTCGAATTCACAACCTTCTGATCATTCTTCCTGGCTCTTACAAATGAATCAGGTTCTCTGTCATTCTTATATCAAACAGCTCCAAAATCTGTAAACCTCTCCTCTGAACTACATTCTGTCCTTAGCTCTGTGTTGTTTTGTTTTGTAGCTATATGTTATGTTGTTTTAGTTAGCACCATGGTCCTGGTTGTCTCATTGCACTATGTACTGCGTCAGCTATATATAGTTGAAATGACAATAAAAGCTTCTTGACTTGTCAACTCACAAACTCTGCCCACTTCCACATGGATGAGCACAAATTATTTAGTCTTACTTTGAAAAAGATAGTTGTGTGTGTGTGAAGATCCTCAAAACCACATCAATGAACCATCTTTACCGCTAACAAGCTGCTACTGTAGAGAAAGACACATTGGACAAACACAAGACAAGTACAGGATAAGTCATAAGCCAAAATATAAATCCAAATCTATTTTTTAAATAGATATAATATATTTATAACATTAAGTGAGAGGAAAATAAAACTCTGAAATACACTATATTGCCAAAAGTTTTGGGACGTCTTCCTTTCCATGCACATGAATGTAATATGGAGTTGTCCCACCCTTTGCAGCTGTAACAGCTTCAACTCTTCTGGGAAGGCTTTCCACAAGGTTTAGGAGTGTGTTTATGGGAATTTTTGACCGTTCCTCTAGAAGAGTATTTGTGAGGTCAGACACTGATGTTGGACGAGAAGGTCTGGCTCACAGTCTTCACTCTAATTCATCCAAAAGGTGTTCTATGGAGTTGAGGTCAGGACAGTCAAGTTCCTCCACACCAAACTCACTCATCCATCTTTATGGACCTTGCTTTGGTCACTGGTGTGCAGTCATGTTGGAACAGGAAGGGGTCATCCCCAAACTGTTCCCACAAAGAGCATGAAATTGTCCAAAATGTCTTGGTATGAAGCTGGAACCAGGGGGCCGACAACAACAATAATAATTTGGAGGAGTGTCCCAAAACGTTTGGCAATCTAGTGTACTGATCAGTGATTGTTCTTTAATTGCAGTGTAGTGTTTTGGTTGAAAGCGGGTTTTGGGGATCATATCTGGCAACCCTGCTCTCAGTGTAGAACAGAGGGTGCGGAATGACTGCAGACCCTCTCTCTATCGCTATATCACTCTTTACATCTCCTTTCTTTTAAAAAAAAGAACATTATTTAATTTGGCTCTTTTCATCACTGACAGATTTATTGTTTAAATCTTTGCACCTCTGCACAAGTGGAGAAATATGAATTCCTCTCTTGTTTTTTCTGCACAGGAGACACCTCTGACAGTTTGTGGTAAGCTTCACCGCTGACTTAAAGGCCTTCAGAGGCTCAAACTTTAACCATGTACACTTTTATTAAATGATTAAACTGTGTTTTTAAGAGGCTGGAATGATTTGAGCTGAGCTGAGGTAAAACACCTGAGCTCGCGTGCTAAAATATTCCGGCGCTTGGCTAATAAGTTAGCAAGCTACCTAGCTTTGTCTGGAGCATTAGCATCAGCTGTTTTGTCTGTTAGATATTATACCGCAAAATTAACAAAACAACATTTTTTGTTTATCAAACCAAAAGGTTTAGCGACCAAGTAAACAGTTAGTAAACAGTTTAAAGCACTGCTTTGCGAGAGTTCTACGTCTTAATTCCACAGCTAACTTCAACTAGCTAACCCTTACCAACTGCCATGCTAACAAGCTAGCAAGATTTCCAGTCACGTTAGTGAAATAAATTCAATTTGTCACTCGATTTTAGTATTTTTCCTTCAAATATCGAAACATAAATCGTTTTTCTTGTTGTGTTTTTTATTTATAACACACTGTATTTCCATGCTAATGTTACGTCGTGTCAGTATTACGTGGTGCTAACTACATTCATTAATAACTAACTTATTACCTGTTCTTATGGGTCACGTGAATACATTATTACCGTTAGTTTGAAGCACGAGACTATTTGTTTATAACATACAGTAGGTTGTAAAGGATTTATTACAGTTGAATAAAATAATAGGTGGCAGATCTGTAATATTAACTACTTTAGAGGATGTGAAAAAGATTAGAGAAATGTGATCATATTTATTATCTTTGCAAAGTTTTGAATTGATATTCCGTTTTTATTGCGCTATAACGTGCTTTTTCAAACTTTTGCGCACGATCAGGTGTTGCGCAGAAGACACTTATCAGTTGTTTACTCAGCAGTGGTTGTTTACTCGGCTTTATAACTCTACACACTAGGCGGTGTTGAGCGACTAGACTATCAGAAGTGGGCGTGGTCTAAACAGGAAGGGGGGGGTGTTTTTTTGCGTGAGATATGAACTTCACCACCTCAACTGTAGAAAGTTTCGCAGGCTTCATGGTGTGCGAGTCCTGGCTCTGACTCCACCTCCACCTCAGCTCCATCTCCCCCTTCACCCTGAGATCAGCTCCTCAACATGTTCCTTACTCTGACTCCACCTTCACCCTGAGATCAGCTCCTCAACAGGTTCCTTACTCTGACTCCACTTCCACCTCAGCTCCATCTCCCCCTTCACCCTGAGATCAGCTCCTCAACAGGTTCCTTACTCTGACTCCACTTCCACCTCAGCTCCATCTCCCCCTTCACCCTGAGATCAGCTCCTCAACATGTTCCTTACTCTGACTCCACTTCCACCTCAGCTCCATCTCCCCCTTCACCCTGAGATCAGCTCCTCAACATGTTCCTTACTCTGACTCCACTTCCACCTCAGCTCCATCTCCCCCTTCACCCTGAGATCAGCTCCTCAACATGTTCCTTACTCTGACTCCACCTTCACCCTGAGATCAGCTCCTCAACAGGTTCCTTACTCTGACTCCACTTCCACCTCAGCTCCATCTCCCCCTTCACCCTGAGATCAGCTCCTCAACAGGTTCCTTACTCTGACTCCACTTCCACCTCAGCTCCATCTCCCCCTTCACCCTGAGATCAGCTCCTCAACATGTTCCTTACTCTGACTCCACTTCCACCTCAGCTCCATCTCCCCCTTCACCCTGAGATCAGCTCCTCAACATGTTCCTTACTCTGACTCCACTTCCACCTCAGCTCCATCTCCCCCTTCACCCTGAGATCAGCTCCTCAACATGTTCCTTACTCTGACTCCACTTCCACCTCAGCTCCATCTCCCCCTTCACCCTGAGATCAGCTCCTCAACAGGTTCCTTACTCTGACTCCACCTTCACCCTGAGATCAGCTCCTCAACAGGTTCCTTACTCTGACTCCACTTCCACCTCAGCTCCATCCCCCCCTTCACCCTGAGATCAGCTCCTCAACATGTTCCTTACTCTGACTCCACCTTCACCTCAGCTCCATCTCCACCTTCACCCTGAGATCAGCTCCTCAACAGGTTCCTTACTCTGACTCCACTTCCACCTCAGCTCCATCTCCCCCTTCACCCTGAGATCAGCTCCTCAACAGGTTCCTTACTCTGACTCCACCTTCACCCTGAGATCAGCTCCTCAACAGGTTCCTTACTCTGACTCCACCTTCACCCTGAGATCAGCTCCTCAACAGGTTCCTTACTCTGACTCCACTTCCACCTCAGCTCCATCCCCCCCTTCACCCTGAGATCAGCTCCTCAACATGTTCCTTACTCTGACTCCACCTTCACCTCAGCTCCATCTCCACCTTCACCCTGAGATCAGCTCCTCAACAGGTTCCTTACTCTGACTCCACTTCCACCTCAGCTCCATCTCCCCCTTCACCCTGAGATCAGCTCCTCAACAGGTTCCTTACTCTGACTCCACTTCCACCTGAGCTCCATCTCCCCCTTCACCCTGAGATCAGCTCCTCAACATGTTCCTTACTCTGACTCCACTTCCACCTCAGCTCCATCTCCCCCTTCACCCTGAGATCAGCTCCTCAACAGGTTCCTTACTCTGACTCCACCTTCACCCTGAGATCAGCTCCTCAACAGGTTCCTTACTCTGACTCCACCTTCACCCTGAGATCAGCTCCTCAACAGGTTCCTTACTCTGACTCCACTTCCACCTCAGCTCCATCCCCCCCTTCACCCTGAGATCAGCTCCTCAACATGTTCCTTACTCTGACTCCACCTTCACCTCAGCTCCATCTCCACCTTCACCCTGAGATCAGCTCCTCAACAGGTTCCTTACTCTGACTCCACTTCCACCTCAGCTCCATCTCCCCCTTCACCCTGAGATCAGCTCCTCAACAGGTTCCTTACTCTGACTCCACTTCCACCTCAGCTCCATCTCCCCCTTCACCCTGAGATCAGCTCCTCAACAGGTTCCTTACTCTGACTCCACTTCCACCTGAGCTCCATCTCCACCTTCACCCTGAGATCAGCTCCTCAACATGTTCCTTACTCTGACTCCACTTCCACCTGAGCTCCATCTCCCCCTTCACCCTGAGATCAGCTCCTCAACATGTTCTTGTTAACGTTTCCGTCTGCAGTCAGGATTTTAAACTGGATTTACTCAGTTGTGTTTCCTCAAATATAAACAAACTAGTAGCCTGATCCAGAGGGTGGATGGACAGATGGACCGACGGATGGACAGATGGATGGATGGTTGGATAGATGGACAGATGGATGGTTGGATAGATAGATGGACAGATAGATAGATGGATGGATGGATGGGTGTTTTTTATTGTAGATTTTGTTTGTGTAGGTTTACATTATTGTTCATCTTTGAGTTACTGATAACAATGTTTGTGTTTCTGCTAATATTCACATGAATGTTTGTGTGTAGTTTGTGTTAATGTTTGTTTGTATCCCTGTTTGTGTTATTTGTTGGTGTTCCTGTTTGTGTGTGTTTGTGTTTGTGTTCATGTTGTTAATATGTTAAGGTTTGTATTTTTGTGTCCTAGTATGTGTTTGTGTTCATTTTGAAATCATTGTTTGTGTTTACGTTAATGTGAATTTGTGTTCATGTTAATGTTTATATGAATGCTAATGTTTGTGTTAATTTTGTGTTAATGTTTGTTTGTTTGTATTTATATTAAATAACTTGTTTTCTCACAAAAACACACCCTCTACCTGAACAGAAACAGGAATTGTGTGTGTGTGTGTGTGTGTGTTAAGAAGCTGTTTATTCTAAGTAAATCGCTTGTATTGGGTTAAACCTCGATCCAGATCTAGCCTGGAAATAAACCCTGCATGTAGTTATTCCTCATGTGGAACAAACCCTTCAGTGTTTATCTTCTTTATATTTTTATCTTCAGATGTTTTTGTTCACTCTTTTCCATAAGCTCCTAAATCCCGCTCTATCCTCGCAGAGCTTTTTTTAAGGTGTGAAAAAACATCAGAGACACGACGGTGGTGTGATTTAGGACTTTTCTGTTCTCACGCCTGTGTCGTGTCTGTTAACACCACCCACATCCACAGCATAAAATAAACCGGAGGATCGGACCAGAAAAGATCAGATCCAGTAATCCGGGCCAGTATCAGTCCAGATATCTGATCCATACTCCATGTCTGATCTGTTACAGCATCGCTAATGTGTTATTAATGGACGGATTAGAAAGGGAAAACCGCATCTGATCGATAAACGATGCAGTGAGATGTTTGTGATGCATTAACAAGCTGCAAATGGATAAAAATGAATAGAGGAATAAACCAGGTGTATAGTGCTGTGTGAGGTGTATAACCTGTGTGTGTTTTTCTCTCCCAGGTGAGCCAGAGTGTGTATGAATGAAGCAGCGTCATGGCTGCGATGATTCCGCCGGTGAAGCTGAAATGGTTGGAGCATCTGAACAGCTCGTGGATCTCGGAGGACAGCGAGTCCATCTCCACAAGAGAGGGTGTGGCTCTGCTCTACTCCAAGCTCCTGGCTAATAAAGAGGTGGTGCTGCTTCCTCAGCAAGTTCTGTGCCTCAAAGGCCCGCAGCTGCCCGACTTTGAGCGTGAGTGTCTGTCTCGTGATGAACAGGAGCACTACCTGGATGCGCTGCTGGCCAGTCAGCTGGCTTTGGCCAAAACTGTCTGCTCGGACTCTCCGTTTGCGAGCGCTTTGCGCAAACGTCTTCTGGTGCTGCAGCGCGTCTTTTATGCTCTGTCCAGCAAGTACCATGACAAGGGCAAGACGAAGCAGCAGCAGCACTCGGGCGAGAGCGCACTGAACTCCTCTGAGCTGCAGGCAGCGAGCGAGCGGCCACGCTCCAGTACAGACGCGCTCATCGAGATGGGCGTACGTACGGGGCTGAGCTTACTCTTCGCTCTCCTACGTCAGAGCTGGGCCCTGCCCACCGCCACACCCGGTCTCAGCCTCTGCAACGACGTCATTACCACCGCGATCGAGGTAGTAGGTTCGCTGCCGCCGCTGTCTCTAGCCAACGAGAGCAAAATCCCGCCCATGGGCTTAGACTGCCTGGTGCAGGTTACCGCCTTCCTGAAGGGCGTGATCGCCTGCCAGTCCGGCGCGGACGTGGTGGGGCGGAGACTGGCCTGCGAGCTCCTCCTGGGTTTAGCAGCGCAGAGAGGATCGCTGAGGTATCTGCTGGAGTGGGTGGAGATGGCGCTGGCCGCCTCGGCTGGAGTCAGCAACCTGGAGCAGAACCAGAACCAGGAAGGCCTGATGGGATATGACTGCTTCATGAACATCCTCATGCAGATGAGACGGTCTTTGGTACATCTCTTTTAACACGTTACTTGTTGCACACATTTTAGAAAACATTTTGTGATAAATTATTTTGATAATTTACAAGCCCTCTTCATTTCTGACATTACTATATTTATATTTTATTTTTGTTGCTTTTATTATCAGTAGAATACTAAGTGTGTGGTGATTTGGAGACAGAAGGATGTGCTTTATAAATAATATTAAAAAACCCAAAATGCATAATTGAGATGGTCACATGTTTGGTACACGATATTGTGTTTTTGTTACAGTTACAAGTGTATGAGATATCTAAACTAACTGTTTTATTGGCAGATGTTCCTGATGACTGTATGTTTGTTTGATTATTAATTTATTTAAATGTATTTACAGGGTTCGTCGGCAGACAGGAGTCAGTGGAGGGAGCCGACTCGCTCTCCAGAGGGTCTGTGCTCTCTTTATGAAGCAGCACTCTGTCTGTTTGAAGAGGTAAAAATGTCTAGAAATGATTCGGAATAGAGTATTTTGATAGATTGTTGGTTTAACTTTTAGCGACGGCGATGTTACAGGTCTGTCGCATGGCATCGGATTATTCTCGGACGTGTGCGAGTCCAGACAGCATCCAGACGGGTGAAGCAGCCATGGTGTCTGAGACGTGTGAGGTGTATGTGTGGGGCAGTAACAGCAGCCACCAGCTTGTGGAAGGAACGCAGGAGAAGATCCTTCAGCCTAAACTCGCGGCCAGCTTCAGCGACGCGCAGACGGTAAGAAATACGCACAATGACTTAGTGAACCTGATTAGTGACTTTCTGACCAATCAGAATCTAGAATTCAGTCCTATATTTAAAGCCTAAGCAGGAACTCACGGTTTGTAATTCCAGATCGAAGCCGGTCAATATTGCACATTCGTCATCTCCTCTGATGGCTCCGTTCGGGCTTGTGGCAAAGGAAGCTACGGCCGTCTGGGTCTGGGCGACTCCAACAACCAGTCCACGCTTAAGAAACTGACTTTCGAACCTCACCGTGCCGTCAAAAAGGTTTCCTCGTCCAAAGGCTCGGATGGCCACACGCTAGCGTTCACGAGCGAAGGGGAAGTGTTCAGCTGGGGCGATGGAGACTACGGCAAACTGGGACACGGCAACAGTTCCACACAGAAATACCCCAAACTCATACAGGGACCCCTGCAGGGAAAGGTAGTGACCACAGTGTCCTCAGTTCACAACATATTTACCCTCAATGGGAGACTTCTAGATATGAGAAGGACACTTCTTCAAATTAACATGCAGATGTTTCATTGTAATGCAAACTATTTGTTTTTGAGCTTTACTATAAGCTCTTGTTGGGGGCGTGACCATTAACCATTAACAAGTCACACAAACGTGCTCGGAAATCCTGTTCTGCGTAAGTGAGCCTAAAGTTTCTTCTGCAATGTTCTCAGGTGGTGGTGTCTGTGTCAGCCGGCTACAGGCACAGTGCAGCGGTTAGTGAGGATGGAGAGCTGTACACGTGGGGAGAAGGTGACTTTGGAAGACTAGGTATGTTTAGTAGGAAGAGAAAGACAAGAAGATATGTTTACTCATGTTTTTTTTCTGGTATTGTTTTGTTTACTGACTTTATCTTTATACTGGATGAGTTATACAGCTAATCATGAATGAGCCTGACGCTTGTGTTGTTCTTAGGCCACGGCGATAGCAACAGTCGCAACATCCCCATGCTCGTGAAGGACATCAGCAACGTAGGCGAAGTGTCCTGCGGCAGTTCTCACACCATCGCACTGTCGAAAGATGGACGCACCGTTTGGTCCTTCGGAGGCGGAGACAATGGTGAGTCACGTGCCTCAGCCCAGAAATATCATTTATCATAAAAACATTTATCATAATAAATATTGTTCATATTGTAACTCTGATTCTTTGCAGCAATTATTTTTGTAAATAAAGTGACCACAAGTGGGGTTGTGACCTGAGTTTGTAGGTGTTGTATAAAGAGATACTCGGGGTAGCTGTGATCTGATCTCTTTCTGGTCCGTTTCTATGCATGATGTGTACTCTACGTTGTCTTGGACAGGTAAGCTCGGTCACGGTGACACCAACCGTGTCTACAAACCCAAAGTGGTTGAAGCTCTGCAGGGAATGTTCATCCGTAAAGTGTGCGCAGGAAGCCAGTCTTCTCTGGCCCTCACCTCCACTGGACAGGTATGAAGGAGTGTTAGAAAGGTGTATCATCACATGTTTACAGAGTGTATAAGTGTGTGTGTGTGGTGTACTCGTTTCCCAGGTGTATGCGTGGGGTTGTGGTGCTTGTCTGGGCTGCGGATCTTCTGAAGCCACCGCCCTCAGACCAAAACTGATCGAGGAACTGGCCACCACCCGTGTCGTAGACATCTCTATAGGAGACAGTCACTGCCTGGCATTATCACATGGTAAAACACACACACACATACATTTAACATAACAGCTTGATTTATTTTCTGCTTAGCATGTATATGTGATTTGATCCAGGATTTCTGATTGGTCTGTCGAAAAATTGAATTTTAAACAAAATGTTTATTAGCAAAGTCTGAACATTTTTGCTGTTTAATTCTGACGTGGTTAGGATTTTTTGCAAAAAACATGTGATTTTGCAAAGCATCTTTATAATGAATAGTGTCAAAAGGTTCCATTTTAATTTCATGGTGCTGTGGTCAACCGTGTAGCATGGTCAGATCTGCTCCACAGATTCAAATATCACACATAGGAAGTAGTGTTCTGTTCTCTTCTGAATTTTACATGATTCTCTATTTGGACAAATCTTTCTGAATGATATTCTTTTCGTTCTTGTTTTTATTAAACGTTTTGTAGATAATGAAGTTTACGCCTGGGGTAATAACTCGATGGGTCAGTGCGGTCAAGGAAACTCAACCGGTCCTATCACCAAACCCAAGAAGGTGATCGGTTTAGACGGAGTGGCCATTCAGCAGATTTCTGCAGGCACCTCCCACAGCCTGGCCTGGACTGCCCTTCCCAGAGACAGGTGCAGCATTCACATCACTGACCTCCAGGGTCCAATACAGTGTAGATAATATGACCATTCTCCCATATTTCCCATATATATGCAGTTTTATATTTGTATACATATATATATTATACTACTTTTTTTTTGTTAATGTTTTTAATTATATTATTAAATTAAATTAAATTAATTTTTTAAATATATTAAATTAAATTTTTCTCTTTTTTTATACTCTTTCTTTTTGTGTAAGACAGTCGTAAAAAGCATTTCCCTACATGTCATACTGTGTATGATTTCGTATGTGACCAATAAAATTTGAATTTGAGAATTTGAGAATATTTTTTTCACTACAGAACACAACTTGCATTACGCAGGGTTGGGCAGCGAGTAGAGAAGAGGTTTGGGTCGATTATCTTGTAAGAAGTTTAAGAATTTTTCCAACCTAGTAGCGCGAAATTATTGGAAATTCTTAGCATGTGCAATATATATTTTAATGATGTCTTCAAGTCTCCATACTCTCACTTTCACCGTGGCGTTGATCACAGAGTCGACACTGAAGTCCATTCCACACAATGAAAATAAATCAGTTCTCACGCTCAGGCTCACGCACACACTGCAAGCGGCATGATTTTTTTCCATAGCGTTTTAGTTATTGATATAGTCAGCTGGTGTTTATATTTTTAAGTATTAATTTTAATTAGTTAAGATTTAGGTTCATTAGTACCGTTAATTAAAATGCTGCAAATAAATTGTTTTTAAATAATTTTAGTATTGAATACGTTAGAAAAATACAACTGATTGATTAATTAAAAACAAAACGATCAACAGATCAGCAATCAGTTATTAAAATAATCGTTTGTTGCAGCTCTACATATGTTATTGCATGCATGATAGATTATGATGCTTAAAATTATATATGTTGTGTTGTTAAGAATATTGCTTGTATGTGTGTGTATGTGTATATGTGTGAGCAGGCAAGTGGTGGCTTGGCACAGGCCCTACTGCGTGGATCTGGAGGAGAGCACTTTTGCTCATCTGCGTTCATTCCTTGAGAGATATTGTGATGGCATCAATAACAAAGTCCCTCCTCTGCCCTTCCCATCCTCCAAGTACGTCAAAGTTTTAATCGTTATGAATAAGTTATAACCTGTGTGTTTATTCTTCTTTCTCTTTTTACCATGTGCAATTGTTTGATATTTGTTCCCACAGAGAGCACCATAACTTCCTGAAGCTGTGCCTAAAGCTCTTATCCAATCACCTGGCTCTGGCACTGGCAGGGGGCGTGGCCACCAGTATCCTAGGACGGCAGGCTCGGCCTCTCCGCAACTTGTTGTTTAGATTGATGGATGCGTCAGTGCCTGATGAGATTCAGGAAGTGTGTGGCTGCTTTTATATTTACTTTTGGATAGATTTTTGTTTCTTCACAATTTTACTTTAAGTGTGTGTGTGTGTGTGTGTGTGTGTGTTTCAGGCAGTCATTGAGACTCTGTCCGTAGGGGCCACCATGTTGCTGCCCCCTCTGAGGGAAAGAATGGAGCTTCTACATTCACTCCTTCCTCAAGGACCTGACCGCTGGGAGAGCCTCTCTAAAGGACAGGTAAAGTGGTGTGTGTGTGTGTGTGTGTGTGTGTGTGTGCGCGCATATTAATGCGGTGTGTCTCTGTGTTACAGAGGATGCAGCTGGACATCATTCTCACCAGTCTCCAGGATCACACCCACGTGGCATCTCTATTGGGTTACAGTTCTCCTCCAGATGTCTCGGAGTCTCTCGCACTGTCTTCCGACCCCACACACACACCGGACACACACCCTGACACACACCTCGCTGAGATCCTCATGAAGACTCTACTCAGGAACCTGGGCTTCTACACGGTGAGTGTGTCCATTGATCCTTTACTTACTTATGGCATCTGCTGAGTGCATATTGAAATGTTAAGTTTGTGTGTGTGTGTACAGGATCAGGCATTTGGGGAGTTGGAGAAGAACAGTGATAAGCATTTACAGGGCACATCTTCATCTGATAACAGTCAACCTGCTCACCTCCATGAGCTCCTGTGTTCTCTACAGAAACAACTGCTGGCTTTCTGCCATATGAACCCTGTCACAGAGGTACACACACACATACCCACACACACACACATGGACAGAGACACAAACACTTGGATTCTATTATGGACACACATACACAGAAAGAGGAGAAACACATGGACAGCATGATGTCACCCACACTATAATTTGTGTACATTGTGTGTGTGTGTGTGTGTGTCCATCTGTGCAGGACTCCAGCAGTGTGGCCCTTCTCCATAAACACCTGCAGCTTTTGCTGCCTCATGCCACAGACATTTTCACTCGCTCGGCCGTGCTTCTGAAGGAGAGTTCTGGAAACGGCAGCGTACGTGAGAAACTACGAGGTATGTGTGTATGCACTCACACACACACACACACACACACACACACAATTGCAAACAGACATCCCTAAAATGTCTATTTGTTTATCCCTGGAACACTCAAGTTCAAATTTACTAAATCAATTTATTATGCAATATAAATCGAGTCAAGAACATCAAATAGACGTGTTATTTTAATACCCTTGTTTGTGTGTGTGTGTGTGTGTTGTAGATGTGATGTATGTGTCTGCAGCGGGAAGCATGCTGTGTCAGATCATGACATCATTGCTGTTACTGCCCGTATGGGTGGCTCGTCCACTGCTGAGTTTCCTTTTAGACCTTCTGCCCCCGTTAGACCGCCTCAACAGACTCCTCCCTGCTGCCACGCCGTTAGAGGACCAGGAGTTGCAGTGGCCAGTTCAAGGTAAAATTAATTTTAAAAAATCTTAATAAAAATGTTTATCTGTTTAAATAGTTTTTTTTTTTGTTTAATAAGTCTTTCGATCTCTCTGTCTCTGTGACTGCCAGCAGGAATCTCAGAGCTAGCAGAGCCGGGGTGTGTGACTGGTCCTGCACAGTCTTGGGTGTGGCTCATGGATCTGGAGCGCACAGTGGCTTTGCTGATTGGCCGATGCCTTGGGGGAATGCTACAAGGCTCCACCCCCTCACTGGAGGAACAGCACACAGCATACTGGCTGAAAACCCTGTTATTCAGCAACGGCCTGGAGACAGATATACCACAGCTAGGTACACACACACACACAACCAGACAGCTAGGTACACACACACACACACACATACATAAATACAGCTAGGTGCATACACACACATACATACACACTCAGACAGCTAGGTAAATATCTCACACACACACACAGACAGCTAGGTAAATATCTCACACACACACACAGACAGACAGCTAGGTACACACACAAACATACATACATACATACATACAGCTAGGTGCATACACACACACACACACACACACACACACACACACATACATACAGACAGCTAGGTACACATCTCACACACACACACACACACACACACACACATATATATACAGCTAGGTACACACTAGAGCTGCACGATTAATCGTTATTATCGATTAATTCGAATTTATGGTTTATGTTGATGTTGAAAAACGAAAATCGATTTTACAATTTCACTTTGGTTTGGCAGAGTGAGCTTCCGTAGTTCTGCGACGCAAAGAGCTTGTTTCCAAGAGAGGTGCGGTTTCTTCAGTCTGGTTGAAGAACGCACTGAAAGATGGGGAAAAGCTGAAGTCTGCCACCGTTTTCATATGAAATTTAAAGGGGACTGAGATGATCATGAATTTGTGTAGAGTTTATGGAGAATCGCAGAATTTTAGGGGGGCTGAGTAGAAATGTTAAAAATGGCCAAAAAGCGACAAAAACAGCGGCAGACTTCGGCTCCTCCCCGTCTTTCGTTCTTCAATCCACAGACCGCAGCGTCACAGAGCGAGGATTAGAGGACAAGCTAGCAATTAAAAATCTTAAAATCTCTAGCTTACTCTAAACTTTGAAATAACATGTAAAGTGTAGACAGACATGCTTTGAAAGAAGGCAAAGTGGTGATTTGAGTTATATTGTGTTTATTTATATATTTATTTTACTGATTGAAAGAGTAATAATGTTCTGGACAATGAGCACAGTTTCTCTTAATAAAACACAATTCAAATAAAACAATCATTAAGATTTTTATCTATAAGGTGATACCTGAGCTGCTTTATTTCTAGTTTAAAGTCACAGCGGTAGGCAACGTCAATCCTGGAGAGCCGCTGTCCTGCAGATTTTAGCTTTAACCCTGAGAAGAAAAAAAACAAAACCAAACATACCTGTCTATAGCCTTAGTGCTCCTGAAGATCTTGATAAGTTTGTTCGGGTGTACTTGATTAAGGTTGGAGCTAAACTCTGCAGGACAGCGGCCCTCCAGGACCGACATTACCTATCTTGGTATAGCATAATAATGATCTTTTTTTAATTTGACATCACTGATTTGACAACAGTTACTGTATCAGTGAGTGAAGTGTGTACACTTTTATATTATTTTTTAAAAAAAGTGATAAAAAGCATGGATCATGAGATGATGGGAAAGGGCCCCCCCATATTCTGTCTTTGCATAGGGCCCAAGAATTGGGTCTATGCCCCTGTACACACACACATACAGACAGCTAAGTACATACACACACACACACATACAGACAAACATAAAGATGGACAGATGGATGATAGACAGTCCCTCAATGATCATTACTTCAAACCATTTCTTCAGATTAAGAACTTCACCTTGTGTGAATTTATGGATGTTATAATATTGTGTGTGTGTGTTAAAGACTCATGTATCAGTGCTCTCCTGGAGGCTGCTCTGTGTGGGAATGAGGAGAAGAAGCCGTTTGACTGTGCACTGCGAGCTGACATGAGTGTGTTAGTGGACCTGGCCCTCGGATCCACTAAAGAGCCCACACACAGCCTGTGGACCAACATGTTGGACTATGCCATCAGCAAGGGTAACACACACACCAGTCTGATAACTCAAGCTATTAAACAAATAATGATCTGTAAATTAAAGAACCTTGCTTTGTTCTGTGTGTGTGTGTTGTGTGTAGACTGGGACAGTGCGACTCTGAATAACGAGGCTTTGTTGGACACTGTGTCTCGCTTTGTTCTGGCAACGCTGCTGAAACACACAGGGCTTCTGGGTCACGCCTGTGGAGGGGGCAGGTAGCACACACACACACACACACACACACAGTGATCAATTACATTTATTAGACACTAAACTTTCTATTTGTGATGGTCGGTTAGGTATCAGCCGTGTAAACTGTTGGCTGAAGTGTACAGGAGTGTGTATAAGGTGCGGAATCGCTTGCTGGCCTGCAAGAACATGGAGCTGGTCCAAACTCACTCACCATCCCGAGAGCGCAGGGTACATACACACACACACACACGCACACACACACATTCACATACATTAGCATCATCTTCCCCTCAGATGCTTATTTTACATATAAACACCTTCATACCTGTTTGTGTGCTGGCAGATCTCTGAGAACGTGGACTCGGTGGAACTGGATCCTCAGGAACATGCTTTCACTCGCACCATCGACGAGGAGGCAGAACTGGAGGAGCGAGCCGACAGAGAGAGAGACCGAGAGGATAGCCAACAGGAGCAGGAGGATGAGGAGGAGAGGGAGCATGAGGTCATGACAGCAGGAAGTGAGCACACACACACCAACATATGTGTTTGCGGTAAAATTTCATCATTTCTCTGTCATAGCAGATCTAGCTGATTTTTTTCACCCTGCTGCTCTTTTTGCTGTTTCTCTTCGGTGCAGAAATTTTCCAATGTTTTCTCTCGGCACGGGATGTGGTGCGAAGCCGAGACCGAACTCGCACGAGCAGTGTCGGTGTCCCTGATGAGTCTGTCCAGCCTGGGCAGGAGCGCAGGAACAGTGTCCCATTACAGGACAGACAGGACCTTTACACCACCACCTGCAACGGTATTATCCATCGCTGTGCCATGCTCCTAATGGCAGTCAGCCCGACACTCACACAGTTGACTAATGAGCAGCCGGTGTTGGGTGGGGCCATGCAGGACGCAGGTGGATTTATGACCAGGTCAATACTACTATATCTGATAATCCATCTGATACACATATCAATGTGTAACTGTGCTTCAGACCTTACTAACGGTATGTGATGTGTGTTTAGAAGCGAGAGTTTGTCAACTGAGAGCCGTTCTATCCAGAGCGGTCCGAGTTACAGACTCACTAAATCCAGAAGCGAGTCTGATCTCTCCCAGCCCGAGTCTGATGAAGAAGGATACTCACTGGTCAGATCAAAACCTAATCATGCTTATCCTTTTGTACACTTATACTACGCGTGTGTGTGTAAATTCAACTGAGGGGAAACTTGTGAACTTTTACAGAGTGGCAAAAGGAACGCTGACCTGGATTTGGCATTCACTCATAAAAAGAGAGGTAAGAGTCTTGATCTTATTTGTTTTAAAATTCTTTTTTGTCGAAGTGGCCGTTAACCTTCATGATTTTATACAGAAATTGAAGAATCTGATCTCTTTTCTCTGCCTGTGTAGTGGACAAGAACCTAATTCTGCTTTTACACTTGACGTTGTTTGTTTATTTATTTGTTTGTTGGTTAGTTTGTTTATTTAGTTATTGTAAACCTTGTAAAAAACCTCACAATATGAAAGGCAGCGAGTGATTTATATTTTGGGGATATATTTTTTTTTTGGACATCTTATTTTAAATATGGCTGTGAAAAGACAAATCACACAAGCAGCTCAATTTCTCTTGAAAATTGAAAACAAACACCAGTGTCATCACCAGAGCTACAAGAAACCATATTTTATCTGCGTTACTGAGAATAATTAATCAAAACTAGGGCACAAGCAAGGCTAGTTAGTTAACCAGTACTAGTGAAGTACTAGTAAGAATCTTGTGTCACAAACCAACAAAAAATTTTTTTCTAGCAAGTGTGAAATCAAGACTAACTTTATTTATTTACTTAATAATATAAAATAATATTCATCATCATAGGTTTATGTTCTGTGTCTGATTATGACTCAGTAATCCTCATTCGTGAAAGTACATTCCTTGTTCCACTTGCGTCCCCATCAGATTTTGCACACAGCACTCCGGACTCTGCCGACTGGTTCGGCCGGCGTTTGGGTCGCGATCGCCTGTACAGCTCCCCTCAGTCTTATGAGGAGTCTGACTTGGACCTGAGCTGCACGTTACATATCCACACAATCATCGACAACATCGTCAGCTTCATCAGCGGAGATGTGGGAAACACACCTGGATTCAAGGAACCGGAAGAGAGCATGTCAACTAGTCCTCAAGCTACGATTATAGCCATGGAGCAGCAGCAGGGCAGAGCGGAGGTACAGGGCATGCTTATACGCTTTGAGACACTTTCTAATGCTGTCACAGAGAAAACTAATTGAAGAGGAACTTATTAAGAAACCACAGTAAAATTCTCAAATCTGATTGGTCAGAAGTTTTCTGCAACAATATTATTATTTCTATAGTAACAACTCGTTTACAGGAACTTGTATGGCAGTTAGAATAAACAGAGTAACCACTGATTTGGTATCCAGTGTCAGAGATATGGCTTTAGCTATAAAAATGTATATAGCTAACAAATTGCTGTGGTATAAGAGAAATAAAGATGTTTTTGTATGTGTGCATAGCTGCGGTTAGACGCCCTTCATCAGATCGTGGTTTTAATCTCTGGGATGGAGGAGAAAAGCAGTCAAGCCGGATCAGAGGGCGTGGCTGGGCGTGGTTCTGCTGCATTTCACTCCGCGTCCTTGTTGACATCAGTCAGACTGCAGTTCTTAGCCGGATGCTTTGGCCTCGGTGCCTGTAATGGAGGACTGAAGGGTGAGAGCGTCCAGCTGCACCACTACCAGGTAATCATCACGACTGTGTACACAAAGCACAAAGTAATCCGAATTGTTTAGTGAATAAACAAATTTACCAAATAAAATGGACAAGTGTAAGGATTTGAGTGAGTTTGACAAAGGGCCAAATTGTGATGGCTAGACCACTGGATCAGAGCATCTCCAAAACTGCAGCTCTTGTGGGGTGTTCCCGGTCTGCAGTGGTCAGTGTCTATCAAAAGTGGTCCAAGGAAGGAACAGTGGTGAACCGGAGACAGGGTCATGGGTGGTCAAGGCTCACTGATGCACGTGGGGAGAGAAGGCTGGCCCGTGTGATCCGATCCAACAGACGAGCTACTGTTGATCAAACTGCTGAAGAAGTTAATGCTGGTTCTGATAGAAAGGGGTCAGAATACACAGTGCAGGACGGGTCAGGGCTGTTCTGGCAGCAAAAGGGGACCGACACAATATTAGGCAGGTGGTCATAATGTTATGGCTGATCGGTTCACAGAAACAGTGGATATTTGGATATATATGTTTATACGTTTGTGCTTTTCTTTATTCCAGGACGGAATCCGAGCTGCTAAAAAGAGATTACAGATGGACATTCAGACAGCGGTGCACAAAATCTACCAGCAGCTTTCTATCACATTGGAGAGAGCTCTTCAATCAAATAAGCACCATATAGGTAATGTATAAAAGAAGAATACTGCATCTCTCTCTCTCTCTCTCTCTCTCTCTCTTTCTCTCTCTCTCTCTCTCTCTCACTCACACACACACAGATGGTGTGCACTGAGTTTTCATGCATGCTCTGTTGTACACAGAGGCTCAGCAGAGGCTGCTGTTAGTGACCGTGTTTGCCCTCAGCGTGCGCTACCAGCCTGTGGACGTTTCATTGGCCATCTCCAGCGGTCTGCTAGACGTCCTCTCTCAGCTGTGTGGTAAAGAAACCCTGCTTGGACACACCCTCCAGCTCCTGCACAAACCCGCCGGCTCACAACTCAGCACAGCACTCAAAGTGGCCAGCACCCGACTGCTGCAGATCCTCGCCATTAGCACCGGGTAAAAAAAAAACAGCAAAATGTTTTAACAACGGGGGTAAATAACCTCAAATTATGTGTTTCTGAATTTTCTACACCCCCTGTACTTGCTTTTGAGTACATACAGAAGATTTGAAGCGAATTTGCTTGTAATAATTGCTCTTGTTTTGTCAGAACATACGCTGATCGGTTGAGCCCTAAAGTGGTTCAGGCTCTGTTGGACCTGCTCTGTAGTCAGCTGAAGACTTTGCTGTCGCAGGCTGCAGGAAGTGTCCTCAGCACAAGTCCAGAGTCTGAGGAAAAGACAGATGATGGAACTGACAACACCAAAAAAGACTTCAGGGGTAATTACACATGGACACGTACCCTTACTCAAACAGCTTCACTAAAAAACAGAATTTTATTAGCAGTTGAACATGCATGAAAATGTGTGTGTGCGCGTGTGCTTGGTTTCAGCATTACTGCGCAAACAGCACACGGCAGAGTTACACCTCGGAGACTTTCTAGTGTTTCTGAGAAGAGTTGTATCGTCTAAAGCCATCCAGTCCAAGATGGCGTCTCCCAAATGGACCGAAGTGCTGCTGAACATTGCAGCGCAAAAATGCTGTTCAGGTACAGGTGCTTTAACTTTTTAAATTTATTTTCTATTTTTTTAGAATTTCATTTGAGTATAAATGTGTACCAAAAATTTGTACATTTGTATTAAAAAGTGCATGTATCAAAAGGCAGTAAGTAAAAATAAACATTTATACCTAAAACTAATGCTTCTAATGTGTTTATAAACATACATTATTTTGGCAGAAGTATTGGGACACTCCTCCAAATCACTGAATTCAGAGGTTGGGCTCGGCCCCTTAGTTCCAGTGAAAGGATCTCTTAATGCTTCAGCTTCATACCAAGACATTTTGGACTCCACTCTAATTCATCCCAAAGGTGTTCTATGGGGTTGAGGTCAGGACTCTGTGCAGGCCAGTCAAGTTCCTCCACACCAAACTCACTCATCCATGTCTTTATGGACCTTGCTTTGTTGCATGTTGGAACAGGAAGGGGTCATCCCCAAACTGTTCCCACAAAGTTGGGATGAAATTGTCCAAAATATCTTGGTATGAAGCTGAAGCATTAAGAGTTCCTTTCACTGGAACTAAGGGGCTGAGCCCAACCCCTGAAAAACAACACCTGAATTCAATGATTTGGAGGGGTGTCCCAAAACGTTTGATAATATAGTGTACATTGGTAACATGTACATGTCTAAAATATTTCATTTTGATGGCCAAAATTAGAGAAAATAAAATTTGTAGCAAAATAGTGCAATATTCTTGAAACTGTTTGAGTTTTGCATAGTGCTGTGAAAATAAAAAGCTGAGGCATTTAATGAAGTGTGGCACAAAATTATTTTTTATTTCATTTCATTTGGATTTTTTTTACAGAATGTTTCTACACAGAAACTAGAGATGTTGAGAAGGTTTATGTTACAATTGATAATAAATTACAGTAGGATCTCTGAAGTGATCTAGTTAAAGGTCATATTCTGTTAATATTTCAACCAAAACCTTTAAATAATGTCTTAATAAGTGCTTTTTCTCTAGGCATTCCACTGGTGGGGAATTTGAGGACACGCCTGCTGGCCTTACACGTCCTGGAGGCTGTACTTCCTGCCTGTGAAAGTAGCATTGAGGATCATCAAATGACCCAGGTTACATCCTAAACACCATACTGACATGCGAGTAGCCGATTAACCGACGTCTGTGTAGAACACTTCATACATTTATTCGGACACACAATAAAAGCAGATTGAAAGGACGGAATATCGAGCAACCATAACAAGGCCGGGGGTGCCAATACTTTAACCCTTATTGAAAACGGAGTGAATGTTGAATCCAGATTTTATCCAGTGACATTAAAAGTATAAAAATATAAGTGCCTTATGAATGACTTGCCATTCAGTGATATGCGTCACGTTATGATGTTATACCTCATGTAGTGAGGAGTGTAGGGATTTTATTAACACCTAGGGTACCAATATTTTATCCATACTCATAATACGGAGTATGTTCAGGGTCAGGGTGGATACAGGGTCTATCCCAGTGAGAATCCAGAGATGTGTTCTCTTAAGTTATAGCATTAGTGTGTGCAGAATAATCCACGCCATTAACGTCTTTTCTCTTACCTTAACATCAGGTAATTGAACGGTTGTTCTCTCTGCTGTCGGATTGCATGTGGGAGGCTCCTGTCGCTCAGGCCAAACACACCATCCACCTGAAGGAGCGAGAGCAAGAGGGAAAACTCCAGGTAAACCACACAAACTAATATGGAGTAAACAAACTATACAGTTTAAAATCGGATGGTTGAATGTGTAGAATAGACTGTACAGCTATTGAGTGCGTGTGTGTGTCTTAGGGTGAGGCAGAGGAGGAAGAAGAGAACCTGCCTATACAGGAAGTCATCTTCGATCCTGAAAAGGCGCAGTGCTGCGTGGTGGAAAACGGACAGGGTCTGACTCACGGCAGCGGTGGGAAAGGCTACGGCCTGGCAGCTACAGGCATCTCATCAGGATGCTATCAGTGGAAGGTAATGCGCACACACACACACACAGGTATTAATTTCACTCTTTCCTACACACTTTAGCATACTACGGTCATTACACTATGACTCCGTGCTCTATCTGGATGGAGAAGCCATCAGAACGGTCAAAGAAGTAAGGTTCCTCGGCCTGACATTTGATAATAAACTCTCCTTTGTCCCGCACATGAAGCACCTAAAAAACAGATGCTTTAAGGCTCTGAACATCCTGAAGGTGCTCTCCAAAACCACATGGGGAGCTGAATTCACGGTCCTTCTACGTATATATAGGGTGCTTATCAGGTCCCGGCTGGACTATGGGAGTATAGTGTATGGATCCGCAAGGAAATCATATATACAAATGCTGGACACTATCCACCACCAAGGGCTAAGACCACACCTAGGAAACTTAAACACTGATCTCTCCAACCTAACGCAGACAAACCATTGTCCTATCCCACCCTGGAAACTAAGACAACCAAAGATCCTTAAAGCCTTCAGCTACACACAAAAGTCACAAACCCATCCAATTGAATACCAAGAACAATTCTTAAACCTAAAGTACAGATTCCCTCTCCATACCTTTATTTATACAGATGGGTCAAAAGCAAACAGGGGTGTCTCAGCAGCAATAGTAGCAGGACGACACCAGCAAGGCCTCCGCATCCCAGGATCGTGCTCAGTCTTTACAGCTGAAGCCCGTGCTCTTCTCCTAGCACTGGAATACATAGAAAATACAAAACCAAGACACTCACTTATCCTCACCGACTCCAGATCATGCCTCCTGGCACTGGAATCCATAAAGACAGATCATCCCATCGTTGTCAGCATCTTAGATAAACTAAACCATTTAAGGGGCCAGAATCTGGACACCACGTTTTGCTGGATCCCAGGTCACATGGGCATTTCTGGAAATGAACAAGCAGACAACGCTGTGAACAGAGCTCTTAATGAAGAACTAACCAGATGCCAAACCCCTACATCAGATCTCAGACCTATACTGAATTCTTACACCACAAATAAGTGACAAGCGGAATGGGACAACTACCCCCACAACAAATTACACAAAATTAACCCTACTATCTACAGGAGACCAACCCCTCGCTTTTCAAGTAGACTTGACCAAAGAGTGTACACAAGGTGCCGCATTGGCCACACAAGACTCACCCATGGCCACCTGCTAAAAGGGGAAGAACCACCACTATGTCAAGCCTGCAAAATACCTACATCAATAAAACATATTTTACTCCACTGCCCTGAGCACCATAAGGCAGAAATTTTATACAGAAGACACTTTAGAAAATATCTTCAAGACAGCTCCACCGTACAAGATTCTGAACTTCCTAACCAGCGTAAACCTCAAAAAACGTATTTAAACTGTTCTTGCCGTCTTGCGTATCAATGTGACACTACCTATCGAATATCACACTATGGTTTAACTATATTCAAACTTTTGCCATAATATAGCCATCGAAGCTAACATGGCATTAAAAAAAAATCAATCAATCAATTCACTCTATTTCCAATTTATACTCAGCTGTATGTCTCTTCTGTCAGTTCTACATAGTGAAGGAGAACCGTGGGAATGAGGGAACGTGTGTGGGCGTGTCTCGCTGGCCAGTACACGACTTCAACCACCGCACCACAGCTGACATGTGGCTGTACCGCGCTTACAGTGGCAACCTGTATCACAACGGGGAGCAGACGCTTGCCCTGTCCAGCTACACACAGGGTGACTACATCACCTGCGTGCTGGACATGGAGGCTCGCACCGTGTCCTTCGGAAAGAATGGAGAGGTCAGGTGGAGATATATGTTCACCAGTTTATACATTTAAAGTTCCTGTTCTCAGTTATGTTAGAGTAGCTCTAAACTTGACATGTTACAAAGAAACTGCAAAAACATAAACTCCTCTGTCTTCATGATGGCTTAAATTACAGCCTTATCTCTAAAAAAAAAGTGCTGATGATGAAGAGTGACAAAGATGATAAATAAACATCCTGTGAATGGGCCGTTACTATGGAAACTTATTAAAAACAAGCACATTTATGTACACAAACCTGTGATTTGTCAAAGAAGCTTTCACAAAAAAATGAATTAACACATTTCCAACTTTCTTGATGTAGGAGCCTAAACTGGCTTTTGAAGATGTGGACGCTACAGAGCTCTACCCCTGCGTCATGTTCTACAGCAGCAACCCAGGAGAAAAGGTACAAGCCAGAATAATAGAGTCACTGATAAGTGTTAAGTGAAAAAAAATCTCTTTAACGTATCTGGTTTGTTTACAGGTCAAAATCTGTGACATGCAGATGCGAGGCACACCGCGTGACCTTTTACCCGGCGACCCCATCTGCAGTCCTGTGGCCACCGTTCTTGCCGAGGCCGTGTCTCAACTGGTGAGGATCCTGCATCGCTCAGACGGCTGGATGCAGCCCATCAACAGCTGCATGCTCCAGCGGCTGCAGCAGATCCGTGGCTGCCTGCGTGACGGCGCTCCACCGCCCGGTGGTGCCAGACTTCGAAAGAGCCGCTCGGCTCAGAGCCGTGACGAACAAGACGAGGCCAAGGAAGAGGACAGGGAGGAGGAGCGAGGCAGGAGTGGCCGGGAACTGACGGAGGCGCAGCTGCGTACGCTTTGTAACCTGATATGGCCAGTGCTGGCGGTGATCGGAGGTGTGGATGGAGGTCTGAGGGTCGGAGGTCGCTGCGTGCACAAGCAAAGTGGGAGACATGCCACCCTGCTGGGCGTGGTGAAGGAGGGCAGCATGTCGGCCAAGGTGCAGTGGGACGAGGCAGAGATCACCATCAGGTGAGACGAACTAAACACGCTTATAAAGAATTTTACCAAGTGGTGAATTTATGGCTGTCTATCTGTCTTCCACTGTTTCTCTTATTTACTCTTCAATATTTACATTTTCTGTAGCATTTCCCCTCGTATGTGTGTCTATCTCTCTCTCCCCCATCTTTGTCTGTCACACAAATACCTTGTCTGTCTCTGTCTCCCCCTCTCTTTATCTCTCTCTCTTTCACACACAGACACACTTACTCTCTCTGTTTGACTCTCTCTCTCTTCTATCTTTCTCTCCCCTCTCTCAGCTTCTCTCTCTCTCTCTCTCTCTCTCTCTCTCTCTCTCTCTCTCTCTCTCACCCTGTTTCCCCTGCACTCTCGCTGTCATCTTCATCTTTATTTTCTACCTCATCTCTTTTCTTTAGCACTCTCTCATATTATCTAATATTAGCTTCATATCTTTGCATGTCCTCTTCACCTCACACTCCCTCACACTCTCTACCTCTCTCTGCTTCTTCTCGTCTTCTTTACCTCTTCATATTCTTTCACGTCCACTCCTCACTGAAGCTTCCCCGCTTTCTGGTCACCTAGTGACACGCCGCTGTATAATCTGGAGCCGTGTGAGCCGCTGCCTTTCGACGTAGCACGTTTCCGAGGTTTGACCGCTGCTCTGCTACTGGACCTCACCGCTCTGGCTTCACTGCAGGACGACGCCAAGCTCTCAGCTTCCTCCTGCTCCTCTTCTTCCTCACGTCGCCACGAGCGCCGACACCGGCACGAGCCTCACGAGCCAGAGACCGAAGATGGCCCGGGCGACCTGCGTGTCTCTCATAGCCTAGATGAAGTGCGCTCCCACGCCCACACCACTGCTCACCCCGAGCCGACAAAGACCCCCGTGATGGCTGAGGTCCACGCCGTGCAGCTATCCTACCTCTGCCTCGGTGCCATGAAGAGCCTGAGTGTCCTGCTGAGCTGCAGCAAGTACGCTGAGCTCCTGCTCATCCCCAAGGCAGTGCATGACAGCGGCCACAACTCTGACTGCGGCAGCCCGAGCATCGGCGTCTCGCAAGAGGAGGCAGAGATGCGCTCAGCACTGCAGTTCCTCATGAGACACATGGTGAAGCGGGCTGTGATGAGGTCACCCATTAAACGTGTGTTGGGATTGGCTGAACTGGAAAGGGCGCAGGCCATGATCTACAAACTTGTCGTCAACAGTGTTTTGGAAGAGCAAGAGGGCGGGAAAGCCAAACAGAGTGAGTCTCTCTCTCACACACACACACACACACACACACACACACACTATTTTCTGTGAATGAACAATCATTTTTATCATTTATCCTGAGTCATAAAGAAATACTCCAATATTTTATGATGTCATACTGTGTATGTAGTTTGTGTGTAAAGAAGAAACCATTGATGCTGAATCATATTATATAATTGCTGCGTTGTGTGTGTGTGTAGCGGATGGTGAGAGTGAGGAGCTTGAAGGTGAGCAGCAGTTCCAGACGCCGGTCACCACTTCACCCTCTGCATCCAGCAGCACCTCATTCATGAGCTCCTCACTAGAGGACACCACCACAGCAACCACACCTGTCACCACAGCAACCACACCTGTAACCGATACTGAGACTGCACCAGCCTCGGAATCACCAGGAGTTATGCCCCTCAGTCTGCTCAGGTACATGAAAATGCATGCTCTCTGTTTCTCTCACACACACATACACACACACACACACACTCATGCTGAGTCAAGCTGTCGTCCCCAAGTGTCTCAAGGCCACCACATTAATTACAGTCCCGAAGAAGCCACACCCATCCAGCCATAACGACTACAGGCCCGTTGCACTGACACCAATCATTATGAAGTGCTTCGAGAGACTGATCATGCGGCACATTAAATCCATTCTTCCTCCCTCCCACGACCCATTCCAGTTTGCATACAGAACCAACAGGTCCACTGAAGACGCCATCTCAACCGCCCTCCATCCAGCCCTTACACACCTGGACTCCAAAGACTCGTATTTGCTTATGCTATTCCTGGACTTTAGCTCGGCGTTTAACACAATTACCCCCCAGCAGCTCATAAGCAAACTAAGACACCTAGGAATCAACTCCCCACTCTGTAACTGGGTTCTGGACTTCCTGTCAGAGAGACCACAGAATGTACGAGTCGGCGGAAAAACGTCTAAGACCATCACACTGAGCACAGGGTCGCCACAAAGATGCGTGCTCAGCCCTCTGCTCTTCACCCTGTTGACCCACGACTGTGTACCCAGCTACAACACCAACCACATCATAAAGTTTGCAGACGACACAACTGTAGTGGACCTCATCACCAACAACAACGAGGTCAACTACAGGAGCGAGGTCAGTCGTCTGGTCCAGTGGTGTACCAACAACCATCTCTTCCTCAACGTGGGGAAGACCAAAGAACTCGTCATTGACTTCAGGAAAGGACCACCACAGCACCCCCCACTAACCATCAACGGTGCTGCAGTGGAGCGGATGAACAGCACTAGGTTCCTAGGGGTGCATATTTCTGAGGACCTCTCCTGGACGACAAACACCACATCGCTGGCCAAGAAAGCTCAGTCACGCCTTTACTTTCTTCGCCGACTGAGGAAAGCTCGAGTCCCGCCTCCTATCATGTGCTCCTTCTACCGGGGCACCATTGAGAGCATTCTCACCGGCTGCATCACTGTGTGGTACGGAGGATGCACTGCCTCCTGTCGAAAGACTCTCCAACGCATAGTGAAAGCAGCCGGCAAGATCATCGGTGTCTCTCTGCCCTCCCTTGTGGATATCTTCCATACCCGCCTCACTAGTAGAGCCATCAGCATTGCAGCAGATGGTTCACACCCATCAAACCTCTACTTCAGCCTCCTGCCTTCAGGGAGAAGGTACCGAAGCCTCCAGGCTCGCTCCACAAGACTCTCAAACAGCTTCATCCATCAGGCTGTCAGGATGCTGAACTCTGTCCATCATGTCCCTCCTCCCATACCTACTCCTGGACTCTGAAACCACAGCTCACCCACACTTTATTGCACATTAGACACTTTATACTGTCGACAAAATTCCATACACACTGGACTGTTTACAAACACTTATTCTTACATTACATGTTTTAGCATACATGCACAAACTATTTCAATCTCACACTGTTTTGCACTTTACACCTACAGTCTTATTGAACTAATTATACTGCTGCTATTGTACATATTGTACAGGCTGTTTTTCTACCTAACTTTGTTTTTGAAGTTTACATTTATCTTCATGTTTATGTTCATGTTTACATCTATCTTCAGCTTATTTGCACCTTGAATATATTTGTATATTAATAGAATTCACTGTTTACACTTACTCAGATATATATATCCATTCAGAAGTTCAGTTTATTTTTCACTGGTTTATTTATATCTATATATTATAAGTATACTACTGGTACCGTCACAAATCTGTTCTTTGTTGCACTAACTGTAGCTGTAACTGTAAGTACAACGTTAATACTGACAAGAGAAGAGAAACAGTATTTCGATTCCTCTGTATGTCTGCACATATGGTGGTATTGACAAAGTAAACCTTGAACCTTGAAAATACATAATCGTCTGTGATGTGTCATATTTTTAATGAACATATGCAGGTATTTAAATGTGTGTGTGTGTGTGTGTGTGAGTAGACAGATGTTCTCCAGCTACCCCACCACCACGTTGCTGCCTGCTCGCCGAGCTCAGACGCCACCAGTCTCGTCCCTGCCCACATCTCCTTCAGACGAACATGGCCGGAGACAGAGTTTCACCTCTCCTGAGTCTCAGCCTGCCAGAACTACAAACAGGACAGGTGTGTGTGTGTGTATATATAAACACACAAACCCACCCACACACACATCCACAAACTAACAAAAGTTAGAAACTTTATTTATTAGCCTTCCATCTTATTCTTGTGTGCAGCTCTATCAGACCCTAGCAGCCGTCTGTCCACATCTCCTCCTCCCCCTGCTATCGCTGTACCTCTTCTCGAGATGGGGTTCTCCCTCAGACAGATCATGAAGGCTCTAGAAGCAACAGGTACACACACAGTCTCCTACACACACAAACGTGTATTATAAAAATCCCAGTCTGTTTATCAGGACTTTTTTATCCAGGTGCACGAGGTGAGGCCGATGCCCAGAACATCACGGTTCTGGCCATGTGGATGATCGAGCACCCAGGCACTGAGGACTCGGAGGAGCGCACCCTCTCCTCTGATTGCTCTGGGGCAGCGGGAGGGGGTAAGAGTGCGGAGAGGAGTTACCTGCGCTCACCTGGAGACATTCCCAATGCTGATGCCACGGAGCCGGAGGAGGGATTCAGTGAGAGGTAGACACAGTATATGTTATTTCATATAATAATCCAGTTAAAAAAAAAATCAATCACTTACACTTAATTTTGATCTCAGCCCTGAAGGATTAGATCAAGACTCTGCCTCTGCCTCCACTGGCCACACCCCCCGTGGGCGCTCAGCCACCAGTAGGAAGCATCGCTTTGATCTGGCAGCACGCACTTTATTGGCCCGTGCAGGTACCTCACATACACATGCACATACACACATATTGTTGTGTCGTGAAATTTACCGGTGTGCTTTCTGTGTAGCTGGACTATACCATTCGGTGCAGGCCCACCGCTCTCAGGTGCGAAGGGAGGGGTCAGGGCTGCAGCAGGACTCGGGCTCACTGGGTGGAGTTTACGACTTCAACCTGGACGAGGAGCTGGAGCTGGAGTTGGACCAAGAGGCGATGGAGGCCATGTTCACACAGGAGCTCGCTTCTGACTCGGACATCCTGGGAATGTGGATTCCGGAGGTACTGGACTGGCCAACATGGGTGTGTGTGACCGCGGCCTGGGGCTGCAGCTACTTTCCTACTCACTCTTCACCCTGTTAACCAAGGAAACACACACTCACACACACACCACTCTCTCTCTTTTCAGAAGCGCTAACACTTTAGCAGACTGTTGCATGCACATTGATTATTTTATTAAAGTAAGGTTCTTCTTGTTTTTACTAACACGCTAACCCTGCTGAGTGCCACAGCATCGCACCACAACAGCAACACTTCTTGTGATGTGAGACGCCTTATCGTTTCTGTGTCTGTGTGTAGCACGTGTGTGAGTCTGAGGAACGTGAGGAGGTGGTGGTCTGTGAGCTCTGTGACGTGAACGTGTCCAGTTTCAACCAGCATATGAAGAAAAGTCATCCAGGCTGCGGGCGGAGCGCCAATCGGCAGGGTTACCGTAGCAATGGGTCCTATGTGGACGGCTGGTTTGGAGGAGAGTGTGGAAGCGGTAACCCGTATTACCTGCTGTGTGGAAGCTGCAGGGAAAAGTACCTCGGCATGAAGAGCAAGCACAAAGGAGTGGCGCCGGAGAGGTGAGTGTTACAGGGACGTGTGGGTGGAGCTAAAGCAAGTGCTCAAGCCATGCCCTTCAGGGAAACTCCTCCTGCTCCCACATGGGAATAAATATCTACTGTTTCTTGCACAGTTAACTAAAATAAAAACTTTTTTTTCCTCCAGATACAAGGGCCAGGCTCCAGACCTGCTGGGAAAACAGGACAGTGTCTATGAAGGTATTAAATATTTCTTGGTTGTTTTGAATAATAAAGACACTCACATGTTTAACATTGATTAATAAACAGCTTCTGCTCGGTACGTAGGTGTGCCAAACCGTGTGTGTATGTGTCCTGCAGAGGACTGGGACATGCTGGATGTGGACGAGACGGAGAAGCTGACCGGCGAGGAAGAGTTCGAGCTGCTTTCAGCACCACTGGGACTCTCAGAACGAAAACCTGTCCCCGAGGCTGTTCACTTCCCCGACACGGACCCCCTCGGAGCCTCTGTCGCCATGGTTACCGCCACAAATAGCATGGAGGAGACCCTTCTGCAGATAGGCAAGATTATGACACATCCTTATTTGTTAGAGACAGAACACGACCCTTTAAATTGCTTAGGTTTTTGTCGAGTATGGAAAATAAATTTAAAAATCCAACTAGGAAATGTGCAAAAAATATTTTGAGGAATTTAAATTCTCATGTTCGGTTGTTTTTAGCCTGCTTTAATTGACTATTGTTAATATCAACGTAATGAAGTTAATAATTTTAGATTAGAGATTAAAACACTAATTAAATTAATCAATATAAAATCAAAAATCTAAACATCAGAAACAAAGTATTAATAAATTCTAATAATATTATGAATAATATTAATGAGCGATAATCCATGTAGACATTTTTATTATGCAGTTCATTTAAATGATATTAAATTAATTTTGATTTTAGTTATTATATTTGTTAGGCTTTAATGTATAAGCATGGACTTAAGTTTTCTCCATGATATGAAATCATTCAGTAGAGTGAGCATCATCTGATTACAGCTGATTAGTGCTACAGCTTTTCCAGGTGATCTATACGATCATGTTTGTGATTAATCTGCGTGTGTCACTTGCAGGCTGTCAGAGTTCGGTGGATAAGAGCTCGTCAGGTCGCATGTGTTTGGGCGAGCAGGCGGCAGGGCTTCAGAGTTCTGCTGATCGTATGGTGGCTCTGAGGAGAGTCACAGCAGCCGCTCAAGTCCTGGTGGCCAGAACCATGGTGATGAGAGCGCTGTCTCTGCTCTCGGTCAGGTAGGTGTGTTGCTGACTTTTACCTTTTACAGTATTTATCAGAAACCCTTACTTGACTATATATTTTGCGTCTATTAGTGGTTCTAGCTGCAGTCTCGCCGCTGGACTGGAGTCCCTGGGTCTGACAGACATTAGGACCCTGGTGCGTTTGATGTGCCTGGCTGCAGCCGGTCGTGCCGGTCTCTCCACCGGTATCACCTCAGGCCCCGGCGCTTTAGAGCGGCCACGTGGAGCCAACAAGCCTACCAAACCCATCTCCTGCCTGGCGTACCTCAGCACTGCGGTGGGCTGCCTCGCCTCCAACAGCCCCAACGCCGCCAAGCTGCTGGTCCAGCTGTGCACTCAGGTGAGTATTTTCCTTTCACTGGTACTCCTACTGAAACTCAGGTACTCAAATTATACTCGCCCTCCTCCCTCTCTCGTCAATGTAGAACCTGATTTCAGCAGCTACAGGGATGAACCTGACCACAGTGGACGACCCGATTCAGAGGAAGTTCCTGCCCAGTTTCCTGCGGAGTGTGGCTGAGGAAAACAAACTCGTCACCTCGCCAAACTTTGTAGTGACGCAGGCCCTGGTGGCGCTGTTAGCTGATAAAGGAGCGAGACTGAGACCTGGTTATGACAAGGCTGAACTCGAGAAGAGAGGTTAGTGTCACACTGGACAGATTTTTCACTGCACATTCATGAACAAGACCTGGACCAGAAAGGTACAGAGTACTCCACCAGTTTAACAGTGGAAACCATCAAATTAATAAAAAATCTGCACCAGTTCAACACAGTGCAGATTAAAATTCTGAAAAATAATTAGTGTTGTTATCGCACATAAGACCTCAGTCATTTTGCAGCTTTTATGAAACATAAGTATTTTTGTGTGTTAATGTATTCTTTTTTTCATTTTGTGTTTGTCTGGATGTATGGAGTCACGTGTGTTGCTGTACCTGTGACCAATCAGTAAGCAGTAATGCTGTTAGCCACACCCTTATTTTCATTTGCCTCCTCAGAGACCATTAGAAATTCACAGTTCAAGGGTTTTATGGTGTACTAATTCATTAATAATGACATTCATATATTTTATATATTTGTTTTGTTTTATAGACACCTACTTATTTATTTGATTTTTTATTCTGTAACAGTGTTCATGTTCCTGTAGCAGATTAGGGCTGATGATATGATTTCAGTTTTGAGATGCAGAAAAGTGACTACATTTATTTGATAGCGTTGGTCCTGGTGTTATTTTATAAAACTCTGATAGAGTTAAAATTTTCCGTATTGAATTTGAACTTTTTTTTCCCTGCATATTGTTTTTTGTTGTAGCATCTTCACATATCTTTATATCGTCCATCACTGCAGCAGAGGCTTGTTTAGGAGTAGATGCAGATTTGTTTTTTAAGTCACGTCATCTTCACTCATCGGTCCTCTCACTCTGTGTGTGTGTGTGTGTGTGTGTGTGTGTCTCCCTCTCGATTCCGTCTTTGATCCCTGTTGCATCCTTACAGGGTTAATTTCCTCTCTCTATGCCCAACTTTCCTGCCCCCCCCCTTCTGTAGGCCCATTGGAGCTGGCCAATGCCCTGGCGGCTTGCTGCCTCTCGTCCCGCCTCTCCTCGCAGCACCGTCAGTGGGCCGCGCAGCAGCTGGTGCGGACGCTCGCCGCTCACGACCGTGACAACCAAAGCCGACCGCAGACCTTCGCCGACATGGCGGGTGACTTACGCAAGTGTTCCACCATCAAACTGGAGGCTCACCAGGGCAGAGTACGTCCACTACTCTTCATTAGAAATAGTTCTTTTCCTATAATGGCAGGTCCAGTTGTTTTATTCTTCTTATACCACAGCATGAGGCAATGGTTTGTTTAGAACTTTAACACTGTAGTGTTTAAAGACCTACAACACACATCCAATTAAATACGAAATCATTCTAATTTTATTAGAAATTCAGAGATTTATCATTTTATAAACTACAGCATTTTAGAAGCTATTTTTTTCTGTTGCATTTCTTCCTCATTATTTTTTCCTTTTCAGTATTTTAACAATGTGATGAAATAGCATGTGAGAAACACGAACAATGAAAAATAAATAAATAAAGCACGCCTCACTGAATTTAAAGTTTTTGTGAGAATTGAATCTCAACATGGCAGTCTTCACCTCCTTTTTGCTTTCTGTAGGTGATCTCCTTCGGCTGGTGTAATAAGAAGAGTCTTTTGGCAACCAGCGGGAGTGACGGAACCGTTCGAGTCTGGAACGTGAACAAGAACCAGTACACTCTGCAGCAGACATGTGTCTTTATTAAAACGTGAGTTCTTCCTGATTTTGTTGTGAGATTGACCAGATTCTCTTCGCTGTGCTCCGTGTGGTGTAAGAGTGTGATGATTGCAACGTGGGTGTGTGTTTTCAGAGACGGTTCTCCTGACGAGTGTTCTAGCGGAGTGGGTTCTCCAGGTGAACCGAGCCTGGCGCCTGTGGCCTGGAGCGTGAGCGGGAAGTTTCTAGCAGCAGCCATGGAGAAAGTGGTCAACATCTGGCAGGTCAATGGTGAGAGATTTTTGATTTTATTCAAAAATAATGATTAAACTGGAGCCTCCAGCTTGATGGTAGAACACTTGAGTAAGGTCTGAGGTCTTTGGTCATCGCAGTGTTAACTTTTAAAGCTTCATTTATTTGCGCGTGAAGTGTTTTTTCCCCTGTTGATTTCATGTTTCACACAAATTAATAATATTTTTGATTTGTATAAATTAGTTTAGTTAACGGTAATATTGTTATATTTGGCTAATCCTGTGATTACAGAAAAAGAGAGTAATCTTAAATCCTTGCAAAACCATGTGCAGTATAAGAAACAAAAAAAAGCTTCCAGAAATGCTACCTTAAATCTCCTTAAAGAAAACTTCACCATATGAATAGTGTTTATTTGTTTATGATTAGTGAGCTTTTAATATGGCTTACATATTATACATACCAATGAAATAGCCGTGTGTGTGTTTTTTAGGTGGTAAGGGCTTGTTGGACCTGCAGCCTCACTGGGTGTCGTCACTGGCGTGGCCGGAAAACGAGGCAGGGTGTCTTTGGGCCGGAGAACCTCGAGAGCTTCTATTGGTTGGTCGCATAGACGGAACTCTGGGCCTGCTGGAAGTTCTAGATCCCTGTAACATGCAGAGAACCGAACTACTGCACTGCTACAGGAAAGACGGTATTACTTACACACACGCACACACAGACACACAGAGCGCAGAGCTAATTACCAGGCTGATTTGACGTTGTTTATTTTCATGTTTCTTTATATTTCTGTATTGTAGTAGCTGTGATGAGCATCGCGTGGTACAGCGAGGATCGGCCGTTTGCTGTCGGCTACGCTGACGGAAAGCTTCTGATTGGCTGTAAAGAAGCGATGGAGAATGGGTCCGTGGTCGTCATCGATGCTCATAAGGTTAGAGACACACTGTACACGCACAAGGAAAAAAATAACATCAGACTTGTTTGACACGTCCTTAGTCTCTGAACACGTTTCTCATGTTTATTCTATACATTTAGTTTATTTTAGCCTTTATTTTTAATAATTTTAGTCCATTTCTATCATGGGATTGTGTAATCCTAGTTTGGATATGGAGAGAGTTAAATAAATAAATAAACATTTAAATTAGTAGTAAGTAGTATTTTAATATCTGAGAAATTGTAAGTAATTAATGGAATTTAGAAATGTAAAATTTATATTTAAAATTATAAAATTTATAAAATGTTTATATAATTTTTATAAAAGTTATAAAAATCTTTCTCTAAGATGTGACAATGTGACACTGTTCATTGTTAAAAGTGCAATAGAAATAACATTTAATTGAATTAATCGTATATGAATTAGGAACATTTTTAGCATTTTGACGTTTTTGTCAATCCGGAGAAACAAAAGATTATAAGATTAAAAAATCAACTAATTAGTTAAATGACTAATGTATTTAAATATACAGAATCATAAATACATCAAACCATCTTTTATTATCTTCATAATGTCTTCTGATTAATTCTTTTGATTGTTCAGGCGTTAATTCTCTGCAGATATTTATGCATTTGATTAAAAAAAAAAAAGCCTAGTCTTTGTGCATTATGTTGTGTGATTGTATTTTAAGGAAAGCATCAGTTCCCTGCGCTGGGCTCCAGGAGGGCAAATTTTATTGAGCTGTGCCAAAGAAGAGACGGCGTGTTTGTGGGCAGAGTCTGGGGCGGGGCTCGGGCGGAGCTGGGTGTGTCTTCAGAGCATCGCTCACCCAAGTGTGGTGAATGCTGTCACCTGGTGTGGTCTCTCCGGTCAGGGACCTAAAGCACTGAACATGCTGGCCACGTATGTATAAACACACACACACACACATACACACACACACACACACACACAGTTAACGTATCTCACTCACATAACCTGTCCATTACACAAAAACACATGTGTGAAATGCGTGTTTCTCAGGTGCTGTCAGAACGGCTTGGTGTCTGTGTGGACCGTGCCTCAGGACCCCTTAGCTTTCTCTCAGTCCAGCTCTTTCAGCACAGCTGCATGGTGGGAAACAGACTCCAAGTCGAAACCCA